>NW_025791615.1:67500-72140 GCF_021155785.1 Neodiprion fabricii
GATTGAGGTGAATTATGTAATAATATGAAAAATGATTGTGAATGGGAAAAATTATAAGAAAACATAATATAATAGAAGATGAGCGAAAAATTAGAAATATTCAGGATTTTTCTAATAATTAAACATAATTTTGGAAAATTGATATAATGCGAGAAAATTTTTTTTTTTTCCAATTTCCCATTTTTTAGAAGTAAATTGAAAATTATATTATACACATGGATATATACATAGACGTATATATATATATATATGTGTGTGTATATATATATTTGTAAGTATATGTATACATATATATATATATATGTATACAGATGAATATGTATATCTATGTTCATGTTATACTATAATATAGTCTAATATAAACGAAAGTAATTGAGATAAATAATGTATTAAAAAAAAAATGATTGTAAATGGCAAAAATCACGAAAAAATTGAATGAAATAAAAACTCAACGAAAAATTAAAAATATCAGGATTTACCTAATAATTATACATAATTTTGAAAAATTGAAATATTGTGAGAAAAATTTTTTTTTTCTTCAATTTCCAATCTTTTGAAAGTAAACTGAAAATTATAATATACACATGAATATATATATACACAGATGTATATATAAATATCTATATGTATATGTATATATGTATATATATATGTATTTGTATTATGCAATAATATAATAAAATATAAATGAAGGTGATTGGAGTAAACAATGTAATAGGACAAAAAATGATTGTGAATGGAATAAATTATAAAAAAAATTGAATAAAATAAAAACTAAACGAAAAATTAAAAATATCCAGGATTTTTCTAATAATTATACATAATTTTGAAAATTGAAATATTGTGAGAAAAATTTTTTTTTCTTCAATTTCCAATCTTTTGAAAGTAAACTGAAAATTATAATATACACATGGATATATATATACACATATATATATATGAATATCTATATGTATATATATATATATATATATTTATATGTATTTATATTATGCAATAATATAATAAAATATAAATGAAGGTGATTGGAGTAAACAATGTGATAGGACAAAAAATGATTGTGAATGGAATAAATTATGAAAAAATAAAATAAAATGAAAAATAAGCGAAAAATTAAAAATATTCAGGATTTTTCTGATAATTATACATAATTTTGGAAAATTGAAATATTGTGAGAAAAATTTTTTTTTCTTCAATTTCCAAGTTTTTGAAAGTAAACTGAAAATTACAATATACACATGGATATATATATACACATATATATATATAAATATCTATATGTATATATATATATATATATATATGTATATATATATATATATATATATATATATATATATATATATATATGTGTGTGTATATATTTATATGTATTAATATTATGCAATAATATAATAAAATATAAATAGAGGTGATTGAAGTAAACAATGTGATAGGATAAAGAATGATTGTGAATGGAATAAATTATGGAAAAATAAAATAAAATAAAAAATAAGCGGAAAATTAGAAATATTCAGGATTTTTCTAATAATTACACATAATTTTAAAAAATTGAAATAATGTGAAAATCATTTTTTTTTTTCCAATTTCCCATTTTTTGATAGTAACTTGAAAATTATAATATACATACGTATATGTATATATATATATATGTATATATATATGTGTGTGTGTATATCTATATATGTGTATGTATATGTATACATTTATATATATATATATAGATACATATGGATATATATATTTATATTAAACAATATTATAGTAAAAATATAACTGAAGGTAATTGCAGTAAATAATGTAATGAAAACAAAAGATGATTGTAAATGGAAAAATATATAGAAAAATAGAATAAAATGAAAATTAGCGAAAAATAAGAATATTCGAGATTTTTCCAATAATGATACATCATTTTGGAAAATTGAAATATTGTGAGAAAAAATTTTTTTTTTAATTTCCAATTTTTTAAAAGTAACTTTAAATTCATGTTATACATATATATATATATATTCATAATATACAATAATATAATAGACTATAAATGAAGGTGATTGAGGTGAATGATGTAATAAAATGAAAAATGATTGTGAATGGGAAAAATTATGAAAAAATAAAATAATAAAAACTGAGCGAAAAATTAGAAATATTCAGGATTTTTCTGATAATCAAACATAATTTTGGAAAATTGATATAATGCGAGAAAATTTTTTTTTTCCAATTTCCCATTTTTTAGAAGTAAATTGAAAATTATATTATACACATGGATATATACATGGACATATATATATATATATATGTGTGTGTATATATATTTATGTAAGTATATGTATACATATATATATATATATATATATATATATAGATGTATATGTATATCTATATTCATGTTATACTATAATATAGTATAATATTAACGAAAGTAATTGAGGTAAATAATGTATTAAAATAAAAAATGATTGTAAATTGCAAAAATTACAAAAAAATTGAATAAAATAAAAACTGAACGAAAAATTAAAAATATTCAGGATTTTTCTAATAATTATACATAATTTTGGAAAATCGAAATAATGTGAGAATAATTTTTTTCCTTTTAATTTCCCATTTTTTAGAAGTAAATTGAGAATTATAATGCACATATGAATATATATATATATATATATATATATATGTATATATATATATATATATATATATATATATATATATATATATATATATATATATATATATATATATATATATATATATATATATATATATATATATATATGTGTGTGTGTGTGTATATATATATGTATTGATGTATATGTATACATATGCATATATATATATATAGATATATACGTATATATATATTCATATTATACAACAATATAGTAAAACAAAATGAGGGTAATAGAGGTAAATAATGTAATGAAATACAAATGAAGGTATTTGAGCTAAATGATGTAATAGAATGAAAAATGATTGTGAACGGGAAAAAATTATAAGAAAATAAAATAAAATGAGAAATAAGCAAAAAATTAAAAATATTCAGGATTTTTTTAATAATTATACATAATTTTAAAATATTGAAATAATGTGAGAATAATTTTTTTTTTTTTTAATTTTCCATTTCTTAAAAGTTACTTGAAAATTATAATATACACATAGATATATATATGCACACATATATATATTCATATGTATATATAGATATATACATACATGTATGTGTAGATATTCATATGTATATATACATATATTTACATATATATATATAAATATACATATGTATGTATATATATACATATATATGTATATATATATTTATATGTATCTATATTATGCATCAATATAATAGGATATAAATGAAGGTGATTGGGGTAAATAATGAAATAAAATAAAAAATGATTGTGGATGGAAAAAATTATGAAAGAATAGAATGAAATAAAAAATGGGCAAGAATTAAATATATTCAGGATTTTTCTAATAATTATACATAATTTTGAAAAATTGAAATAATGTGAGAATAATTTTTTTTTTTTCAATTTCCCATTTTTAAAAGTAACTTGAAAATTATAATATACATACGTATATGTATATATATATATATATATATATACATATATATATATGTGTGTGTATATATATATATGTAAGTATATGTATACATCCATATATATATATATATAGATGTATATGTATATCTATATTCATATTATACTATAATATAGTATAATACAAACGAAAGTAATTGAGGTAAATAATGTATCAAAAAAAAAATGATTGTAAATGGCAAAAATTACGAAAAAAATTAAATAAAATAAAAACTGAACGAAAAATTAAAAATATCCAGGATTTTTCTAATAATTATACATAATTTTGAAAAATCGAAATATTGTGAGAAAAATTTTTTTTTCTTTAATTTCCCATTTTTTGAAAGTAAACTGAAAATTATAATATACACATGGATATATATATACACATATATATATATAAATATCTATATATATATATATATATATATATATATATATATATATATATATATATATATATACATATATATATATATATAAATATATATATATATTTATACGTATTTATATTATGCTTCAATATAATAGAATATAAATGAAGGTGATTGGGGTAAATAATGTAATAGAATAAAAAATGATCGTGAATGGAAAAATTTATAAGAAAATGATATAAAATGAAAAATAAGCGAAAAATTGAAAATATTCAGGATTTTTTCCAACAATTATACATAATTTGAAAAATTGAAATGATGCAAGAAAAATTTTTTTCCTTCCAATTTCCCATTTTTCAAAAGTAAATTGAGAATTATAATATACATATGAAAATATATATATATATATATATATATATATATATATGTAAATATATATATATATGTAAGTATATCCATACATATATATATATATATATATATATATATAGATATATACGTATATATATATTTTTATTATACAATAATATAGTAAAATATAAATGATGGTAATTGAGGTAAATAATGTCATAAAATCAAAAATGATTGTGAATTGAAAAAATCATAAAAAAATAAAATGAAATAAAAAACAAGCAAAAAATTGAAAATATTCAGAATTTTTCTAATAATCATACATAATTTTGGAAAA
>NW_025791616.1:25000-27500 GCF_021155785.1 Neodiprion fabricii
CGATGCGCGGCGTCCCGGAGTCTATACGGGCCGACGGGACTCGATGAAGTTTCGTTCCGAGTCGACCGAGAGGCGATGCGCGGCGTCCCGGAGTCGATACGGGCCGACGGGACTTGTGAAAATTTCGGTTCGAGACGAGCGAAGGGCGATGCGCGGCGTCCCGGAGTCTATACGGGCCGACGGGAATCGATGAAGTTTCGTTCCGAGTCGACCGAGAGGCGATGCGCGGCGTCCCGGAGTCGATACGGGCCGACGGGACTTGTGAAAATTTCGGTTCGAGACGAGCGAAAGGCGATGCGCGGCGTCCCGGAGTCGATACGGGCCGACGGGACTTGTGAAAATTTCGTTCCGAGTCGACCGAGAGGCGATGCGCGGCGTCCCGGAGTCGATACGGGCCGACGGGACTTGTGAAAATTTCGGTTCGAGACGAGCGAAAGGCGATGCGCGGCGTCCCGGAGTCTATACGGGCCGACGGGACTCGATGAAGTTTCGTTCCGAGTCGACCGAGAGGCGATGCGCGGCGTCCCGGAGTCGATACGGGCCGACGGGACTTGTGAAAATTTCGGTCCGAGTCGACCGAGAGGCGATGCGCGGCGTCCCGGAGTCTATACGGGCCGACGGGACTCGATGAAGTTTCGTTCCGAGTCGACCGAGAGGCGATGCGCGGCGTCCCGGAGTCGATACGGGCCGACGGGACTTGTGAAAATTTCGGTTCGAGACGAGCGAAGGGCGATGCGCGGCGTCCCGGAGTCTATACGGGCCGACGGGACTTGTGAAAATTTCGGTTCGAGACGAGCGAAAGGCGATGCGCGGCGTCCCGGAGTCGATACGGGCCGACGGGACTTGTGAAAATTTCGTTCCGAGTCGACCGAGAGGCGATGCGCGGCGTCCCGGAGTCGATACGGGCCGACGGGACTTGTGAAAATTTCGGTTCGAGACGAGCGAAAGGCGATGCGCGGCGTCCCGGAGTCTATACGGGCCGACGGGACTCGATGAAGTTTCGTTCCGAGTCGACCGAGAGGCGATGCGCGGCGTCCCGGAGTCGATACGGGCCGACGGGACTTGTGAAAATTTCGGTCCGAGTCGACCGAGAGGCGATGCGCGGCGTCCCGGAGTCGATACGGGCCGACGGGACTTGTAAAAATTTCGGTCCGAGTCGACCGAAAGGCGATGCGCGGCGTCCCGGAGTCGATACGGGCCGACGGGACTTGTAAAAATTACGGTCCGAGTCGACCGAAAGGCGATGCGCGGCGTCCCGGAGTCGATACGGGCCGACGGGACTTGTAAAAATTACGGTCCGAGTCGACCGAAAGGCGATGCGCGGCGTCCCGGAGTCGATACGGGCCGACGGGACTTGTAAAAATTACGGTCCGAGTCGACCGAAAGGCGATGCGCGGCGTCCCGGAGTCGATACGGGCCGACGGGACTTGTGAAAATTTCGGTCCGAGTCGACCGAGAGGCGATGCGCGGCGTCCCGGAGTCGATACGGGCCGACGGGACTTGTAAGAATTTCGGTCCGAGTCGACCGAAAGGCGATGCGCGGCGTCCCGGAGTCGATACGGGCCGACGGGACTTGTGAGAATTTCGGTCCGAGTCGACCGAAAGGCGATGCGCGGCGTCCCGGAGTCGATACGGGCCGACGGGACTTGTAAAAATTTCGGTCCGAGTCGACCGAAAGGCGATGCGCGGCGTCCCGGAGTCGATACGGGCCGACGGGACTTGTAAAAATTACGGTCCGAGTCGACCGAAAGGCGATGCGCGGCGTCCCGGAGTCGATACGGGCCGACGGGACTTGTAAAAATTACGGTCCGAGTCGACCGAAAGGCGATGCGCGGCGTCCCGGAGTCGATACGGGCCGACGGGACTTGTAAAAATTTCGGTCCGAGTCGACCGAAAGGCGATGCGCGGCGTCCCGGAGTCGATCCGGGCCGGGAGCCTGTCGGAACATCGTCAAATGAGCCTCGGTTAATTTCGACAAAGTTCCCGGAGTTCAAAATTTTTTCGATAGCCCGCGGAGGTTTCGCCCCGTAAGCCGACCGTGCTACCACCGTACCGGCGCCGACGTCCTAGCGGCCAGGCTCCTACTAGTAAGAGGAGCGAGTCGGTCGGGCCGGTCTCCCGTCGTCCGCCTGCTACGCCGTACCGGTACGTGCTCGAGCACGATACGTACGTCGGCGTAGACCAGGAGCGGGCGTTCGCGGACCGTTCCGTGCCTCGTACCAAAGAAACTACGCGACTCGCGTTGTTTCATCTATCGTCACTGCATTACCGCGGGTCGGTGTCTCAGACCGAATGGCCCTTGACGCGGTACCAAGAAGTTCGGCTCTCCGTGAAACACGGAAGGCTGAACGCTCCAACGCACGCGTCAACTCGCTTCTTTCCGAGCGTACACTCAAAGACCAGAGACGTTATAACAACGTATCCCAGACGCTTTCAATCTAGCCGACGGGTACGGGAGATCGTTCGAACGCTTATAAGCCGAGTGTCGAGGTGGCGGCAC
>NW_025791617.1:0-22500 GCF_021155785.1 Neodiprion fabricii
AAATCATGAAAAAAAAAATTAAATGAAAAATAAGCAAATGAATAAAAACATTTGAGATTTTTCTGATAATCATACTTAATTTTAAAAAATTGGAATGTTGTGGAAAATATTTTTTTTTTCGATTTTCCTTTTTCTGAATGTATATTGAAAATTATAATTCACATATATATATTCATATATCAATATATATATTTTTATATTTCATATATATTTATATATATATAAATATATATATATATATATATATCTATATTATACATTTATTTAATAGAATATAAATGAAGGTGATAAAGGTAAAATAAAGAATAATTGTGACTGGAAAAATCATTGAGAAAAAAAAAAAAAAAATGCGAATAAATAGAAATATTCGGGAATTTTCTAATAATTATACTTAATTTTGAAAAATTGGAAGGTTGTGGAAAAAATTTTCTTTTTCAATTCTCCTTTTTTTAAAAGTAGATTGAAAATTATAATATACATATATATATTCATATATATATTTTTATATGTTTTTTATATATATATGATCATATATGTTTATATGTATATATATATATATATATATATATATATGAATATAGGTGTATATACATGTATAAATATATATATATATATGTATGAGTATATAAATATATATATATATATCTATATTTTACATTTATATAATAGAATATAAATAAAGGTGATTAAGGTGAAATAAAAAATAATTGTGACTGGAAAAATCATAGAAAATGAAAAAAAAAAAGCGAATAAATAGAAATATTTGAGATTATTTTAATAATTATACATAATTTTAAAAAATCGGAATGTTGTGAAAAATATTTTTTTTTCAATTTTCCTTTCTCTAAATGCACATTGAAAATTATGATTTACATATATATATTCATATATAAATATATATATTTTTATATTTCATATATATTTATATATATAAACATATATATATGTATATCTATATTACACATTTATTCAAGGGGTTATATACAGTTAGAATTTTCAAAAAATCGATTTTTTTTTAATTTTATTTTCTCAATGTACATATATTCAAGAATACACACAGAAAATTTCATATCGTTCCGGTGAATATTTCCGAAGTTACACGCAAATTTGAAAAGGCGTTTCAGAGTGCTTGAAAGAGCAAGGCCGGAGCGGAAGGGTTCACCTGGAACGCTGTCCCTTTCATGCACCTGCCTATCGTAAATGTTCCCTTCTAATATACTTAGATGCGTAAAGCAACAGTGTGTTATTGTTTTTTTCTATACCTGAAAGGTAAATTTTATTTTTCACTCTCCAAACTTTAAACGCGTTAGTCTCAAAATGGTGTTTACAAAGTCGGTGATCAACATTACTCGAAAACGGCTAAACCGATTGGTCCCAAATTTTAACACGAGCTTCTTAAATATATTTTTTAGTAATTAATAGAAGATTTTTTCTCACCGATAAATATATTTTTTTTTATAAACAATTTAGGGCCGAAATTTTGGTCAAAAATCGATTTCTTTTTTTGAGAAACCGCCACATTGTCAAAAAAATTAGTTTTGCTTATTCCTTTGATCAATTACTAGATTTAACATTACTTTAACGAAATCTGTTTGGTTTTTTAATTTCTGAGGATCAGGTTCAAAGATATAGTGATCACCGCAAAACGTCTTTTTTGAGAGGAGCTCCCGGAGATCAGCTGTAGCTCTTTTCCAAATGAATATTTCTACTAATAGTAAGTCTTGAAATACAGTTAAAAGAAAGCATAATATGTGTACAAATTTTCAGATCAATAAATTTGAAAGTTTTCTCAGGAAAAAATCTGGAAAATTCGCTTTTTTCGGCCTTCTAACTGTATATAACCCCTTAATAGAATATAAATCGAGGTGATTAAGGTGAAATAAAAAATAATTGTTACGGGAAAAATCATGGAAAAAAAAAAAAACGAATAAATAGAAATATTTGGGATTTTTCTAATAATTATACATAATTTTGAAAAATAGGAAGGTTGTGGAAAAATTTTTTTTTTTCAATTTTCCGTTTTTAAAAGTAAATTGAAAATTATAATATACATATATATATTCATACATATATATTTTTATATGTTTTTTATATATATATGATCATATATGTTTATATGTATATATACATATATATATAAATATATATGTATATAAATGTATATATATATATATATATATGTATGTGTATATGAATATATATATATATCTATATTATACATTTATATAACAGAATATAAATAAGGGTGATTGAGGTGAAATAAAGAATAATTGTGACTGGAAAAATCATGGAAAGAAAAAAAAAAAAAAAGAATATTTAGAAGTATTTGGGATTTTTCTAATAATTATACATAATTTTGAAAAATTGGAAGGTTGTGAAAAAAATTTTTTTTTTTCAATTTTCCTTTTTCTAAATGTATATTGAAAATTATAATTTACATATATATATTTATATATCAATATATATATTTTTATATTTCATATATATTTATATATATATAAATATATATATATATATATATCTATATCATACATTTATTTAATAGAATATATATGAAGGTGATTAAGGTAAAATAAAGAATAATTGTGACTGGAAAAATCATTGAGAAGAAAAAAAAAAAATTAGCGAATGAATAGAAATATTTGGGATTTTTCTGATAATCATACATAATTTTGAAAAATTGGAAGGTTGTGGAAAAAAATTTTTTTTTTTTTTTCCTCTTTTCAAAAGTAAATTAAAGATTATAATATAAATATATATATATATGTATTCGTATGAATATGTATTTTCATATGTTTATATATATTTATATATGTATATATATATATATATATATATATATATATATATATATATATATATATGCATATATATAT
The DNA here is from genome assembly GCF_021155785.1 of Neodiprion fabricii. Taxonomy (NCBI): domain Eukaryota; kingdom Metazoa; phylum Arthropoda; class Insecta; order Hymenoptera; family Diprionidae; genus Neodiprion; species Neodiprion fabricii. The sequence continues at coordinate 2,877 of NW_025791617.1, forward strand.
ATATATATATATATATATATATATTATATATATATATATATATATATATATATATATATATATATATATATATATATATATATATATATATATATATATATGTATATATATGTATATATATATATATATATATATATATATATATATATATATATATATATATATATATATATATATGTATATATATATATATATATATGTATGTATATATAAATATATATATATATATTATTTATTATACATTTATATAATAGAATATAAAAAAAGGTGATTGAGGTAAAATAAAACATGATTGTGACTGGCTAGATCGTAGGAAAAAAAAAATTAGCGAACAAATAAAAATATTAGAGATTTTTCTGATAATTATACGTGATTTTGAAAAATTGGAATGTTGTGGGAAAGATTTTTTTTTTAATTTTCTTTTTTTTAAAAGTAAATTGAAAATTATAATATACATAAATGTATATGATAATTTTCAATTTACTATAATGTACATATATATAATATACATATATGTATATTATAATTTTCAATTTACTTTTGAAAAAAAAAAATTAAAAAAAAAATTTTTCCCACAACATTCCAATGTTTCAAAATCATGTATAATTATAAGAAAAATCTCTGATATTTTTATTTATTCGCTAATTTTTTTTTTTCCTATGATTTAGCCAGTCACAATCATGTTTTATTTTACCTCAATCACCTTTATTTGTATTCTATTATATAAATGTATAATATAGATACATATATATATATATTTATATACATATATACATATATATATATATATATATATATATGTACATATATATATATATACATATATATTTACATATATATATACATATATATACATGAATATATATGAACATGTAAAAATATATGGATATATATATATATATATGAATATATATATGTATATTATAATTTTTAATTTACTTTCGAAAAAAAGGAAATTAAAAAAAAAATTTTTCCAACAACATTCTAATTTTTTGAAATCATGTATAATTATCAGAAAAATCTCTAATATTTTTATTCATTCGCAAACTTTTTTTTTCCCATGATCTAGCCAGTCACAATCATGTTTTATTTTACCTCAATCACCTTCATTCATATTCTATTATATAAATGTATGATATAGATACATATATATATATATTTATATACATATATACATATATATATATATATATATATATATATATATATATGTCTATATTTATATATATATATACATATATATACATATATAAATAGATAAAAACATATGAAAATACATATTCATGCGGATACACATATGGATATATATTTATATTATAATTTTCAATTTACTTATGAAAAAAGGAAAATTAAAAAAAAAATTTTCCCCACAACATTTCAATTTTTTAAAATCATGTATAATTATCAGAAAAATCTCCAATATTTTTATTTATTCGCTAATTTTTTTTTCCCCATGATTTATCCGGTCACAATCATGTATTATTTTACCTCAATCACCTTTTTCTCATATTCGATTATATAACTGTATAATATTGATACATATACATATATATCTATATACATATATACATATATATATATATATATATATATATATATATATATGTCCATATTTATATATATATATATACATATATATATATATACATATATATATATATACATATATAAATATATATAAACATATGAAAATACATATTCATACGGATACATATATGGATATATATTTATATTATAATTTTCAATTTACTTTTGAAAAAAGGGAAATTAAAAAAAAAATTTTTCCCACAACATTCCAATTTTTTAAAATCATGTATAATTATTAGAAAAATCTTCAATATTTTTATTTATTCGCTAATTTTTTTTTTTGCCGCGATTTATCCAGTCACAATCATGTTTCATTTTACCTCAATCACCTTTATTCATATTCTATTATATAAATGTATAATATCGATACATATATATAATATCTATATACATATATACATATATATATATATGTATATATATATATACACATACATTTACATACATATTTACATATATATACATGATTATATATGAACATATAAAAATATATATATATATATATATATATATATGAATATATATATGTATATTATAATTTTCAATTTACTTTTAAAAAAAAGGAAATTGAAGAAAAAATTTTTTCCACAACAGTCCAATTTTTTAAAATCATGTATAATTATCAGAAATATCTCTAATATTTTGATTTATTCGCTAATTTTTTGTTTCCTATGATTTATCCAGTGACAATCATTTTTTATTACACCTCAATCACCTTTGTTTATATTCTATTATATAAATGTATGATATAGAGTATACATATATATATTTATATATACATACATTATATATATACATATATATAGACATGTATAAACATATATATTTATATATATATATGAACATATATGATCACATATATATAAAAAACACATAAAAATATATATATATGAATATGTATATGTATATTATAATTTTCAATCTACTTTAAAAAAAGGAAAATTGAAAAAAAAAATTTTTTCCACAACCTTCCAATTTTTCAAAATTATGTATAAATATCAGAAAAATCCCAAATATTTCTATTTATAAGCTTTTTTTTTTTTTTTTTTTTCTATGATTTTTTTCCGGTCACAATTGTTTTTTATTTCACCTCAATCACCTTCATTTATATTCTATTATACAAATGTATGATATAGATATATATATATATATATTTATACATGTATATACACATATATTTATATATATATATATATATATATATATATATATATATATATATATATATACATATAAACATACATGATCATATATATATAAAAAACATATAAAAATATATATATATGAATATATATGTATATTATAATTTTCAATCTACTTTTAAAAAAAGGAGAATTGAAAAAAAAAATTCTTTCCACAACCTTCCAATTTTTCAAAATTATGTATAATTATTAGAAAAATCCCGAATATTTCTATTTATTCGCATTTTTTTTTTTTTTGCTCTATGATTTTTCCAGTCACAAATATTTTTTATTTTACCTTAATCACCTTCATTTATATTCTATTAAATAAATGTATAATATAGATATATATATATATATTTATATATATATAAATATATATGAAATATAAAAATATATATATTGATATATGAATATATATATGTAAATTATAATTTTCAATATACATTTAGAAAAAGAAAAATTGAAAAAAAAATATTTTCCACAACATTCCAATTTTTTAAAATTAAGTATGATTATCAGAAAAATCTCAAATATTTTTATTTATTCGCTTTTTTTTCATTTAATTTTTTTTTTCATGATTTTCCGATTTACGATTAGTTATCATTTCATCACATTATCTACCTCAATTACGTTTATTTATATTTCAGTATATAGATGTATAATTTGGATATATATAAATATATATATATACATATATATATATATATATATATATGAATATATATTTCTATATTATAATTTTCAATTCACTTTTAAAAAAGGTCAATTGAAGAAAAAATTTTTTTTCCACAACATTCCAATTTTTCAAAATTATGTATAATTATTAGAAAAATCCCAAATATTTTTTTTTATTCGCTTTTTTTTTTGTTTTTTTTAATGATTTCTTCATTCACAATTTTTTCTTATTTTATCACATTATTTACCTCAATTACCTTTATTCATATTCCATTACATATATGTATAATGTAGATATATATAAATATATATATATACATATATCATCATACATATATAAAAAACATATAAAAATATATATAGATGAATATATATATGTATATTATAATTTTCAATTAACTTTTAAAAAAAGGAAAATTAAAAAAAAAAATTTTTCCACAACCTTCCAATTTTTTAAATTTATGTTTAATTATTAGAAAAATCCCAAATATTCCTATTTATTCGAATGTTTTTTTTTTTTTCTATCATTCATCTAGTCACAATTATTTTTTATTTTATAACATCATTTACCTCAATCACCATCATTTATATTCTATTATATAGATGTATAATATTGATATACTTAAATAAATATCCATATACAGTTATGTATATATATATATATATATATATATATATATATATATATATATATACATATATATATATATATATATATATATATATATATACATATACAGATATATATATATCCATACATAAATATATATATGTATATATATACATATATAATTATATATAAACATATATATATATATATATATATATATATATATATATATATATATGTGAAAATATATATATGTATATTATAATTTTCAATTTACTCTTGAGAAAAGGTCTATTAAAAAAAAAATTTTTTTCCACAGTATTTCAATTTTTGAAAATCACGTATAATTATTAGAGAAATCCCAAATATTTTTTTTCATTCGCTTATTTTTTATTTTTTTTTTATGATTTTTTCGTTCACAATTATTTCTTATTTAATAAGATTATTCACCTTAATCACCTTTATTCATATTCTATCATATAAATGTAAATTATAGATATATATAAATACATATACATAAACATATATGTATATATATATATATATACATATATCTTTATGTATAAATATATATATGAATATATATATGTATATTATAATTCTAAATTCACTTTTGAAAAAAGGGAAATTGAAAAAAAAAAAATTTTCCCACAACATTCCAATTTTTTATGATTATGTATGTTTATCAGAAAAATCTTGAATATTTTCATTTATTCGCTTGTTTGTTTTTTTTTTATGATATTTCCAGTCACAATTATTTTTCATTTTATAAGATTATTCACCTTAATCACCTTTATTCATATTCTATCATATAAATGTGAATTATAGATATATTGAAATACATATACATAAACATATATGTATATATATATATATATACATATACATATATATAAATATATATATATGAATATATATATGTATATTATAATTTTAAATTCACTTTTGAAAAGAGGGAAATTGAAAAAAAAAAAATTTTCCCACAACATTCCAATTTTGTAAAATTATGTATAATTATTAGAAAATTCCCAAATATTTTTATTTATTCGCTAATTTTTTTTTTTTTTTTGTATGATTTTTCCAGTCACAATAATTCTTTATTTTATTACATCAACCACCTCAAATACCTTTCATTATATTCCATCATATCAATGTATGATATAGATATACATAAATATATATATATACATGTATATCCATATATATATATACATATATATATATATATGTATATATCTATATATATATAAATATATATGAACATATGAAAATATATATATATATATATATGAATATATATATGTATATTATAATTTTCAATTCACTTTTATAAAAAGAGAAATTGAAAAAAAAATTTTTTCTGCAACTTTCCGATTTTTGAAAATTATGTATGATTATTAGAAATATTCCAAACATCTTTATTTATTCGCTAATTTTTTTTCTTTTTTTTCTATGATATTTCGAGTCACAATTATTTTTCACTTTACCTCAATCACCTTCATCTATATTCTACTATATGAATGTATAATATAGATATATATGTATATATATATATATATATCTATGTAGATACGAAAATATATATATATATATATGTATATATATATACATATATACATATATACATATATATGAATATACATATGCATATTATAATTTTCAATTTACTTTCAAAAAAAGGAAAATTAGAAAAAAAAATTTCTCCACAACATTCCGATTTTTTATAATTATGTATAATTATTAGAGAAATTCCTAACATTTTTATTCATTCGCTAATTTTTTTTTTTTTTTCTATGATATTTCCAGTCACAATTACTTCTCGTTTTATCACATTATTCACCTCAATTACCTCCATTTATATTCCATCATATCAATGTATGATATAGATACATATAAATATATATATATATATACATATATCTATACATATATATATATACATATATATATATACATATATATATATATACATATATATATATATATACATATATATATAAAAATATATATGTACATTATAATTTTCAATTTACTCTAACAAAAAAGGAAAATTGGGAGAAAAACATTTTTTCCACAACATTCCAATTTTTCAACATTATTTATGATTATTAGAAAAATCACAATTATTTTTATATATTCGCTTATTTTTTTTTTTTTTTTAATGATTTTTCCAGTCACAATTATTTTTTATTTTACCTCAATCACCTTCATTTACATTCTATTATATAAATGTATAATATGGACATATATATATATATATATTTATATGTATACATATGTATATATATATATATATAGATATATATATATATATATATATATATATATATAAATATATATGAACATTTAAAAATATATATATATATATATATATATATATATATACATACATAAATATTACATAAATATATATATGTATATTATAATTATGAATTAACCTTAAAAAAAAAGGGAAATTGAAAAAAAAAATTTTTTTTCTTTGTATTCCAATTTTTTAAAATTATGTATAATTATTGGAAAAATCCCAAATATTTGCATTTATTCGCTAATTTTTTTTTTTTTTTTCCTTCGATTTTTCCGGTCACAATTATTTTTTATTTTATTACATTAACCACCTCAAATACCTTTCATTATATTCCATCATATCAATGTATGATATAGATATACATGAATATATATATATACATATATATTCATATATATATATATACATATATATATGTATATATGTATATATATATAAATATATATGAACATATGAAAAAATATATATATATGTGTATATATATGAATATATGTATGTATATTATAATTTTCAATTAACTTTTAAAAAAAGGAAAATTGAAGAAAAAAAATTTTTTCCGCAACATTCCGATTTTTTGAAATCATGTATAATCATTAGAAAAATCCCAATTATTCTTATTCATTCGCCTATTTTTTTTTTTTTTTCTACGATTTTTTCATCCACAATTATATTTATTTTATCACATCATTTACCTCAATTACCTTTATTTATATACCATTATATAAATGTACAATATAGATATATATAAATACATGTGCAGACATATATATCTATATATTTATATATACATGTATGTACATATATATCTATATATTCATATATACATATATATTCATACATCTATATATATTTATATACATAAATATATATAAACATATAAAAATGTATATATATATATATATGAATATATATATGTATATTATGACTTCCAATTTACTTTTAAAAAAAAGACAATTAAAGAAAAAAATTTTTTCCACATCATTCCAATTTTTTAAAATTATGTATAATTATGAGAAAAATCCTAAATATTTTTATTTATTCGCGTGTTTTATTTTTTTTTTTTTTCATGATTTTTCCTGTCACAATTATTTTTTATTTCACCTGAACGACCTTCATTTATATTCCATTATAAAAATGTATAATATAGATATATATGTATATATATATTCATATATGTATACATATATATACATATGAATATATACGAACATATAGAAATATATATATATATATATACATATATATGAATATATATGTATGCATATTATAATTTCCAATTTACTTTTAAAAAAAGAGGAATCAAAAAAAATTTTTCCCGCAACATTCCAATTTTTTAAAATTATGTATGATTATTAGGAAGATTCCAAACATTTTTATTTAACCGCTAATTTTTTTTTTTTTTTCCATGATATTTCCAGTTACAATTATTTTTCATTTTACCTAAATCACCTTCATCTATATTCTACTATATAAATGTATAACATAGATATATATGTATATATATATATACTTATATATATATATATATATATATGTACATACGAAAATATATATATATACATATATATATGAATATGCATATGCATATTATAATATTCAATTTACTTTTAGAAAAAGGAAAATTGAAAAAAAAAATTTCTCCACAACATTCCAATTTTTTAAAATTATGTGTAATTATTAGAAAAATTCCAAACATTTTTATTTATTCTCTAATTTTTTTTTTTTCTTCCATGATATTTCTGGTCACAATTACTTCTTATTTTATCACATCATTTACCTCAATTACCTCTATTTATATTCCATTATATAAATGAATAATATATATATATATATATATATATATATATATATATATATATAAAAATATATATGTACATTATAATTTTCAATTTACTCCAACAAAAAAGGAAAATTGGAAAAAAAAAATTTTTATCACAACATTCCAATTTTTCAACATTATTTATGATTGTTAGAAAAATCACAATTATTTTTATTTATTCGCCAATTTTTTTTTTTTTTCCATGATATTTCCAGTCACGATTATTTTTCATTTTACCTCAATCACCTTCATTTATATTCTATCATATAAATGTATAATATGGACATATATACATATATATATATATATATATATATATATACATAATTATATATGAACATATAAAAATATATATATATATATATATATATACATATAAATATATATATGTATATTTCAATTTTTAATTTACTTTTAGAAAAAGGGAAATTTAAAAAAAATTTTTTCCACAACATTCCAATTTTTTAAAATTATGTATAATTATCAGAAAAATCCCAATTATTCTCATTTATTTGCTTATTTTATAATTTTTTTCTGCGATTTTTCCATCCACAATTATTTTTTATTTTATCACATTATTGACCTCAATTACCTTCATTTATATACCATCATACAAATGTACAATATAGATATATATGAATTCATGTACATACAAATATATCTATATATTTTCATATACATGTATATACATATATATCTATATATTCATTTATACATATATATACATATATATATATATATATATATAAATATATATGAACCTATAAAAATATATGAATATATATATGAATATATATGTATATTATAATTTTCAATTTACTTTCAAAAAAAAGAAAATTAAAGATAAAAATTTTTTCCACAACATTCCAATTTTTCAAAATAATGTATAATTATGAGAAAAATCCTATATATTTTTATTTAATCGCGTGTTTTATTTTTTTTTTCTTGTATGATTTTTCCAGTTACAATTATTTTTTATTTTATTACATCAACCACCTCAAATACCTTTCATTATATTTCATTATATCAATGTATGATATAGATATACATGAATATATATATATACATATATATCCATATATATATATACATATATATATATGTATATATGTATATATATATAAATATATATAAACATATGAAAATATATATATATATATATATATATGAATATATATATGTATATTATAATTTTCAATTTACTTTTAAAAAAAGGAAAATTAAAAAAAAAAAATTTTTACCTCAACATTCCAATTTTTGAAATAATGTATGAATATTAGAAAAATCCCAATTATTCTCGTTCATTTGCTTATTTTTTTTTTTTTTTTTCACGATTTTTCCATCCACAATTATATTTATTTTATCACATTATTTACCTTAATTACCTTTATTAATATACCATTATATAAATGTACAATATAGATATATGTGAATACATGTACATACATATATATCTATATATTCATATATACATGTGTGTACATATATATCTATATATACATATATACATATATATACATACATCTATATATATATATATTTATAAATATTTATGAACATATAAAAATATATATATATATATATGAATATATATATGTATGTTATATTTTTCAATTTACTTTTGAAAAAAAGAAAATTGAAGAAAAAAATTTTTTCCACAACATTCCAATTTTTTAAAATTATGTATAATTATGAGAAAAATCCTAAATATTTTTATTTATTCGCGTGTTTCATTTTTTTTTTTTTCTATGATTTTTCCAGTCACAATTATTCTTTATTTTACCTGAACCACCTTCATTTATATTCCATTATGAAAATGTATAATATAGATATATATATATATATATATATTCATATATATATACATATATATATATATATATATAAATATATATGAACATATAAAAATATATATATATATATATATATATATACATACATATATATGAATATATATATGTATATTATAATTTTCAATTTACTTTTAAGAAAAGAGGAATTGAGAAACGAATTATTTCCACAACATTCCAATTTTTTTAAATTATGTATAATCATTAGAAAAAATTTCAATTATTTTTATTTATTGGCTAATTTTTATTTTTTTTTTTTCTATGATTTTTCCAGTCACAATTATATTTTATTTTACCTCAATCACCCTGATTCATATTCTATTATATGAATGTATTATATAGATATATACATATATTTATATATATATATACATATATTTATATATAGATATACATATATATATATATATATGAATATATATGAACATAAAAAAATATATATCTATATATATATATATATATATATATATATATATATATGTATATTATAATTTTCAATTCACTTTTCAAAAAAGGAAAGTTAGAAGAAAAATCATTTTTTACAACATTCCAATTTTTATAAAATTATATATCATTATCAGAAAAATTCCAAATATTTTTATGTATTCGCTAATTTTTTTTTTTTTTTTTCCATGATATTCCCACTCACAATTATTCCTCATTTCATCACATTATTGACCTCAATTACCTCCATTTATATTCCATTATATAAATGTATAATATAGATATATATATATATATTCACATATATATACATATATATATATGTATATATATAAATATATATGAACAAAAAAAAATATATGAACATATAAAAATATAAATATATATATATATATACATATATATGAATATATATATGTTCATTATAATTTTCAATTTACTTTTAGAAAAAGAGAAATTAAAAAAAAAATTTTTTCCGCAACATTCCAATTTTTTGGAATTATGTATAATTATTAGAAAAGTCCCAATTATTCTCATTTATTCGCTTATTTTTTTTTTTTCTTCTACGATTTTTCCATCCACAATTATTTTTTATTTTATCACATTATTTACCTCAATTACCTTTATTTATATACCATCATATAAATGTACAATATAGATATATATGAATACATGTACATACATATATATCTATTATATTTTCTTATACATGTATATACATATATATCTATATATTCATTTATACATATATATACATATGTATATATATAATTATATATAAATATATATGAACATATAAAAAATATATATATATATATATATATGAATATATATATGTATATTATAATTTTCAATTTACTTTTAAAAGAAAGAAAATTGAAGAAAAAAATTTTTTCCACAACATTTCAATTTTTTAAAATAATGTATAATTATGAGAAAAATCTGAATATTTTTATTTATTTGTGTGTTTTATTTTTTTTTTTTGTATGATTTTTCCAGTCACAATATTTCTTATTTTACAACATTATTGACCTCAATTACCTCCATTTATATTCCATTATATAAATGTATGATCTAGATATATATATATATATATTCATATAAATATACATATATATATATATATATAAATATATATGAACATATAAAAATATATATATATATATATATATATATATACATATATATGAATATATATATATGTATATTATTAATTTTCAATTTACTTTTAAAAAAAGAGGAATTAAAAAAAAAATTTTTCCCGCCACATTCCAATTTTTTAAAATTATGTATAATTATGAGAAAAATCCTAAATATTTTTATTTATTCGCGTGTTTTTTTTTTTTTTTTTCTATGATTTTCCAGTCACAATTATTTTTTATTTCACCTGAACCACCTTCATTTATATTCCATTATAAAAATGTATAATATAGATATATGAACATATAAAAATATATATATATATATTCATTTATATACATATATATATATATATATATAAATATATATGAACATATAAAAATATATATATATATATACATACATATATATGAATATTTATATGCATATTATAATTTTCAATTTACTTTTAATAAAGAGGTATTGGAAAACAAATTTTTTCCACAACATTCCAATTTTTTAAAATTATGTATAATTATTAGAAAAATTGCAAACATTTTATTTATTCGCTATTTTTTTTTTTTTTCTCTATGATATTTCTGGTCACAATTACTTCTTATTCTATCACATTATTTACCTCAATCACCTCCATTTATATTCCATTATATAAATGAATAATATAGATATATATATATATATATATTCATATATATATACATATATATAATATTATATATATATGAATATATATATGTACATGATAATTTTCAATTCACTTTAAAAAAAAAGGAAAATTGAAAAAAAAAATTTATCCACAACATTCCAATTTTCAAAATTATTCATGATTATGAGAAAAATCACAATTATCTTCATGTATTCGCTCATTTTTTTTTTTTTCTTCTATGATTCTTCCAGTCACAATTAATTTTTAATTTACCTCAATCACCTTCATTTATATTCTATTATATAAATGTATAATATGGACATATATATATATATATTTATATATATACATATGTATATATATGTATATATATATATATATATATGATTGAATATGAACATATGAAAATATATATATATATATATATGTATATAAATATATATATGTATATTTTAATTTCTAATTTACTTTTAGAAAAAGAGAAATTTAAAAAAAATTTTTTCCACAACATTCCAATTTTTTAAAATTATGTATAATTATTAGAAAATCCCAAATATTTTTATTCGTTCGCTAATTTTTTTTTTTTTTTCTTCGATTTTTCCAGTCACAATTATTTTTTATTTCATTACATCAGCCGCCTCAAATACCTTTTATTATATTCCATCATATCAATGTATGATATAGATATACATGAATATATAAATATACATATATATCCATGAAAATAATATATATATATATATATATATGAATATATATATGTATATTATAATTTTCAATTTACTTTTGAAAAAAGAAAAATCGAAAAAAAAAAAATTTTTCCACGACATTCCAATTTTTTAAAATTATGTATAATTATTAGAAAAATCCCAATTATTCTCATGTATTCGCTTATTTTTTTTTTTCTTCTGCGATTTTTCCATCCACAATTATTTTTTATTTTATCACATTATTGACCTCAATTACCTTTATTTATATACCATCATACAAATGTACAATATAGATATATATGAATACATGTACATACAAATATATCTATATATTTTCATACACATGTATATACATATATATCTATATATTCATTTATCCATATATATACATATATATATATATATATATATATATATATATAAATATATATGAAACTATAAAAATATATATATATATATGTATGAATATATATATGTATATTATTATTTTCAATTTACTTTTAAATGAAGAGGAATTGAAAAACAAATTTTTTCCACAACATTCCAATTTTTTAAAATTATGTATAATTATCAGAAAAATTTAAATTATTTTTATTTTTCGGCTAATTTTTTTTTTTTTCTTGCTATGATTTTTTTGTGTCACAATTATTTTCCATTTTACCTCAATCACCTTCATTCATATTCTATTACATAGATGTATTATATAGATATATATATATATATATTTATATATATATATACAAATATTTATATATTGATATACATATATATATATATATATATATATATATAAATATATAGGTACATATCAATATATATATATATATATGAATATATATATGTATATTATAATTTTCAATTTACTTTCAAAAAAAGGAAAATTGAAAAAAAAAAATTTTTTTCACAACATTCCAATTTTTCAAAATTATTTATAATTATTAGAAAAATCCCAATCATTTTTATTCATTCGCTAATTTTTTTTTTTTTTTTCTATGATTTCTCTAGTCATAATTATTTTTTATTTCACCTGAACCACCTTAATTTATATTCTATTATATGAATGTATAATATAAATATATATATATATATTTATATATATATACACATATAAATATATATAGATATATATATATATATATATATGAATATATATGAACATACAAAAATATATATATATATATATATATGAATATATATATGTACATGATAATTTTCAATTCACTTTAAAAAAAAGGAAAATTGAAAAAAAAAAATTTTTCCACAACATTCCAATTTTTCAAAATTATTCATGATTATGAGAAAAATCGCAATTATTTTCATGTATTCGCCTATTTTTTTTTTTTTTTTTTCCATGATTTTTCCTGTCACAATTAATTTTTAATTTACCTCAATCACCTTCATTTATATTCTATTATATAAATGTATAATATGGACATATATACATATATATATATATATATATATACATAATTATATATGAACATATAAAAATATATATATATATATATATATATACATATAAATAAATATATGTATATTTTAATTTTTAATTTACTTTTAGAAAAAGGGAAATTTAAAAAAAAATTTTTCCACAACATTCCAATTTTTTAAAATTATGTATAATTATTAGAAAAATCCCGATTATTCTCATTTATTTGCTTATTTTATATTTTTTTTCTGCGATTTTTCCATCCACAATTATTTTTTATTTTATCACATTATTGACCTCAATTACCTTTATTTATATACCATCATACAAATGTACAATATAGATATATATGAATACATGTACATACAAATATATCTATATATTTTCATATACATGTATATACATAAATATCTATATATTCATTTATACATATATATACATATATATATATATATATATATATATATATATATATATATATATAAATATATATGAACCCATAAAAATATATGAATATATATATGAATATATATGTATATTATAATTTTCAATTTACTTTTAAAAAAAAGAAAATTAAAGATAAAAATTTTTTCCACAACATTCCAATTTTTTAAAATAATGTATAATTATGAGAAAAATCCTATATATCTTTATTTATTCGCGTGTTTTATTTTTTTTTTTCTTGTATGATTTTTCCAGTTACAATCATTTTATATTTTATTACGTCAACCACCTCAAATACCTTCCATTATATTTCATTATATCAATGTATGATATAGATATACATGAATATATATATAAACATATATATCCATATATATATATACATATATATATGTATATATGTATATATATATAAATATATATAAACATATGAAAATATATATATATATATATATATATATATGAATATATATATGTATATTATAATTTTCAATTTACTTTTAAAAAAAGGAAAATTAAAAAAAAAAAATTTTTACCACAACATTCCAATTTTTTGAAATAATGTATGAATATTAGAAAAATCCCAATTATTCTCATTCATTTGCTTATTTTTTTTTTTTTCTTTCTACGATTTTTCCATCCACAATTATATTTATTTTATCACATTATTTACCTTAATTACCTTTATTAATATACCATTATATAAATGTACAATATAGATATATGTGAATACATGTACATACATATATATCTATATATTCATATATACATGTGTGTACATATATATCTATATATACATATATACATATATATACATACATCCATATATATATATATATTTATAAATATATATGAACATATAAAAATATATATATATATATATATATATATATACATATATATGAATATATATATATGTATATTATAATTTTCAATTTACTTTTAAAAAAAGAGGAATTAAAAAAAATTTTTCCCGCCACATTCCAAGTTTTTAAAATTATGTATAATTATGAGAAAAATCCTAAATATTTTTATTTATTCGCTTGTTTTTTTTTTTTTTTTTCCATGATTTTTCCAGTCACAATTATTTTTTATTTCACCTGAACCACCTTCATTTATATTCCATTATAAAAATGTATAATATAGATATATATATATATATATTCATATATATACATATATATATATATATATAAATATATATAAACATATAAAAATATATATATATATATACATACATATATATGAATATATATATGCATATTATAATTTTCAATTTACTTTTAAATAAAGAGGTATTGAAAAACAAATTTTTTCCACAACATTCCAATTTTTTAAAATTATGTATAATTATTAGAAAAATTGCAAACATGTTTATTTATTCGCTAATTTTTTTTTTTTCTCTCTATGATATTTCTGGTCACAATTACTTCTTATTCTATCACATTATTTACCTCAATCACCTCCATTTATATTCCATTATATAAATGAATAATATAGATATATATATATATATATTCATATATATATACATATATATATATATATATATATATATATGAATATATATATGTACATGATAATTTTCAATTCACTTTAAAAAAAAAGGAAAATTGAAAAAAAAAATTTTTCCACAACATTCCAATTTTTCAAAATTATTCATGATTATGAGAAAAATCACAATTATCTTCATGTATTCGCTCATTTTTTTTTTTTTCTTCTATGATTCTTCCAGTCACAATTAATTTTCAATTTACCTCAATCACCTTCATTTATATTCTATTATATAAATGTATAATATGGACATATATATATATATATTTATATATATAACATATGTATATATATGTATATATATATATATATATAAATAAATATGAACATATGAAAATATATATATATATATATATGTATATAAATATATATGTATATTTTAATTTCTAATTTACTTTTAGAAAAAAGGGAAATTTAAAAAAAATTTTTTCCACAACATTCCAATTTTTTTAAATTATGTATAATTATTAGAAAAATCCCAAATATTTTTATTCATTCGCTAATTTTTTTTTTTTTTTTCTTTGATTTTTCCAGTCACAATTATTTTTTATTTCATTACATCAACCGCCTCAAATACCTTTTATTATATTCCATCATATCAATGTATGATATAGATATACATGAATATATAAATATACATATATATCCATGAAAATATATATATATATATATATATGAATATATATATGTATATTATAATTTTCAATTTACTTTTGAAAGAAGGAAAATCGAAAAAAAAAAAATTTTTTCCACGACATTCCAATTTTTCAAAATTATGTATAATTATTAGAAAAATCCCAATTATTCTCATGTATTCGCTTATTTTTTTTTTTTCTTCTGCGATTTTTCCATCCACAATTATTTTTTATTTTATCACATTATTGACCTCAATTACCTTCATTTATATACCATCATACAAATGTACAATATAGATATATATGAATACATGTACATACAAATATATCTATATATTTTCATACACATGTATATACATATATATCTATATATTCATTTATCCATATATATACATATATATATATATATATATATAAATATATATGAACCTATAAAAATATATATATATATATGAATATATATATGTATATTATAATTTTCAATTTACTTTTAAATAAAGAGGAATTGAAAAACAAATTTTTTCCACAACATTCCAATTTTTTAAAATTATGTATAATTATCAGAAAAATTTAAATTATTTTTATTTTTCGGCTAATTTTTTTTTTTTTCTTGCTATGATTTTTCGTGTCACAATTATTTTCCATTTTACCTCAATCACCTTTATTCATATTCTATTACATAGAAGTATTATATAGATATATATATATATATATATATTTATATATATATATACAAATATTTATATATAGATATACATATATGTATATATATATATATATATAAATATATAGGTACATATCAATATATATATATATATATGAATATATATATGTATATTATAATTTTCAATTTACTTTCAAAAAAAGGAGAATTGAAAAAAAAAATTTTTTTTCACAACATTCCAATTTTTCAAAATTATTTATAATTATTAGAAAAATCCCAATCATTTTCATTCATTCGCTAATTTTTTTTTTTTTTTTCCATGATTTCTCTAGTCATAATTATTTTTTATTTCACCTGAACCACCTTAATTTATATTCTATTATATGAATGTATAATATAAATATATATATATATATATTTATATATATATACACATATAAATATATATAGATATATATATATATATATATGAATATATATGAACATACAAAAATATATATATATATATATATATGAATATATATATGTACATGATAATTTTCAATTCACTTTAAAAAAAAGGAAAATTGAAAAAAAAAAAATTTTTCCACAACATTCCAATTTTTCAAAATTATTCATGATTATGAGAAAAATCGCAATTATTTTCATGTATTCGCCTATTTTTTTTTTTTTTTTTTCCATGATTTTTCCTGTCACAATTAATTTTTAATTTACCTCAATCACCTTCATTTATATTCTATTATATAAATGTATAATATGGACATATATACATATATATATATATATATATACATAATTATATATGAACATATAAAAATATATATATATATATATATATACATATAAATAAATATATGTATATTTTAATTTTCAATTTACTTTTAGAAAAAGGGAAATTTAAAAAAAATTTTTTCCACAACATTCCAATTTTTAAAATTATGTATAATTATTAGAAAAATCCCGATTATTCTCATTTATTTGCTTATTTTATATTTTTTTTCTGCGATTTTTCCATCCACAATTATTTTTTATTTTATCACATTATTGACCTCAATTACCTTTATTTATATACCATCATACAAATGTACAATATAGATATATATGAATACATGTACATACAAATATATCTATATATTTTCATATACATGTATATACATAAATATCTATATATTCATTTATACATATATATACATATATATATATATTATATATATATATATATAAATATATATGAACCCATAAAAATATATGAATATATATATGAATATATATGTATATTATAATTTTCAATTTACTTTTAAAAAAAAGAAAATTAAAGATAAAAATTTTTTCCACAACATTCCAATTTTTTAAAATAATGTATAATTATGAGAAAAATCCTATATATCTTTATTTATTCGCGTGTTTTATTTTTTTTTTTCTTGTATGATTTTTCCAGTTACAATCATTTTATATTTTATTACATCAACCACCTCAAATACCTTCCATTATATTTCATTATATCAATGTATGATATAGATATACATGAATATATATATATACATATATATCCATATATATATATACATATATATATGTATATATGTATATATATATAAATATATATGAACATATGAAAATATATATATATATATATATATATATATATATATGAATATATATATGTATATTATAATTTTCAATTTTCTTTTAAAAAAAGGAAAATTAAAAAAAAAAAATTTTTACCACAACATTCCAATTTTTTGAAATAATGTATGAATATTAGAAAAATCCCAATTATTCTCATTCATTTGCTTATTTTTTTTTTTTTTTTTCTACGATTTTTCCATCCACAATTATATTTATTTTATCACATTATTTACCTTAATTACCTTTATTATTATACCATTATATAAATGTACAATATAGATATATGTGAATACATGTACATA
>NW_025791618.1:10000-12500 GCF_021155785.1 Neodiprion fabricii
CGATGAAGTTTCGTTCCGAGTCGACCGAGAGGCGATGCGCGGCGTCCCGGAGTCGATACGGGCCGACGGGACTTGTGAAAATTTCGGTTCGAGACGAGCGAAGGGCGATGCGCGGCGTCCCGGAGTCTATACGGGCCGACGGGAATCGATGAAGTTTCGTTCCGAGTCGACCGAGAGGCGATGCGCGGCGTCCCGGAGTCGATACGGGCCGACGGGACTTGTAAAAATTACGGTCCGAGTCGACCGAAAGGCGATGCGCGGCGTCCCGGAGTCGATCCGGGCCGACGGGACTTGTGAAAATTTCGGTCCGAGACGAGCGAAAGGCGATGCGCGGCGTCCCGGAGTCTATACGGGCCGACGGGACTCGATGAAGTTTCGTTCCGAGTCGACCGAGAGGCGATGCGCGGCGTCCCGGAGTCGATACGGGCCGACGGGACTTGTGAAAATTTCGGTTCGAGACGAGCGAAGGGCGATGCGCGGCGTCCCGGAGTCTATACGGGCCGACGGGACTTGTGAAAATTTCGGTTCGAGACGAGCGAAAGGCGATGCGCGGCGTCCCGGAGTCGATACGGGCCGACGGGACTTGTGAAAATTTCGTTCCGAGTCGACCGAGAGGCGATGCGCGGCGTCCCGGAGTCGATACGGGCCGACGGGACTTGTGAAAATTTCGGTTCGAGACGAGCGAAAGGCGATGCGCGGCGTCCCGGAGTCTATACGGGCCGACGGGACTCGATGAAGTTTCGTTCCGAGTCGACCGAGAGGCGATGCGCGGCGTCCCGGAGTCGATACGGGCCGACGGGACTTGTGAAAATTTCGGTCCGAGTCGACCGAGAGGCGATGCGCGGCGTCCCGGAGTCTATACGGGCCGACGGGACTCGATGAAGTTTCGTTCCGAGTCGACCGAGAGGCGATGCGCGGCGTCCCGGAGTCGATACGGGCCGACGGGACTTGTGAAAATTTCGGTTCGAGACGAGCGAAGGGCGATGCGCGGCGTCCCGGAGTCTATACGGGCCGACGGGACTTGTGAAAATTTCGGTTCGAGACGAGCGAAAGGCGATGCGCGGCGTCCCGGAGTCGATACGGGCCGACGGGACTTGTGAAAATTTCGTTCCGAGTCGACCGAGAGGCGATGCGCGGCGTCCCGGAGTCGATACGGGCCGACGGGACTTGTGAAAATTTCGGTTCGAGACGAGCGAAAGGCGATGCGCGGCGTCCCGGAGTCTATACGGGCCGACGGGACTCGATGAAGTTTCGTTCCGAGTCGACCGAGAGGCGATGCGCGGCGTCCCGGAGTCGATACGGGCCGACGGGACTTGTGAAAATTTCGGTCCGAGTCGACCGAGAGGCGATGCGCGGCGTCCCGGAGTCGATACGGGCCGACGGGACTTGTAAAAATTTCGGTCCGAGTCGACCGAAAGGCGATGCGCGGCGTCCCGGAGTCGATACGGGCCGACGGGACTTGTAAAAATTACGGTCCGAGTCGACCGAAAGGCGATGCGCGGCGTCCCGGAGTCGATACGGGCCGACGGGACTTGTAAAAATTACGGTCCGAGTCGACCGAAAGGCGATGCGCGGCGTCCCGGAGTCGATACGGGCCGACGGGACTTGTAAAAATTACGGTCCGAGTCGACCGAAAGGCGATGCGCGGCGTCCCGGAGTCGATACGGGCCGACGGGACTTGTGAAAATTTCGGTCCGAGTCGACCGAGAGGCGATGCGCGGCGTCCCGGAGTCGATACGGGCCGACGGGACTTGTAAGAATTTCGGTCCGAGTCGACCGAAAGGCGATGCGCGGCGTCCCGGAGTCGATACGGGCCGACGGGACTTGTGAGAATTTCGGTCCGAGTCGACCGAAAGGC
This sequence comes from Neodiprion fabricii, assembly GCF_021155785.1. Lineage (NCBI taxonomy): Eukaryota > Metazoa > Arthropoda > Insecta > Hymenoptera > Diprionidae > Neodiprion > Neodiprion fabricii. The sequence goes on from NW_025791618.1 coordinate 11,859, forward strand.
GATGCGCGGCGTCCCGGAGTCGATACGGGCCGACGGGACTTGTAAAAATTTCGGTCCGAGTCGACCGAAAGGCGATGCGCGGCGTCCCGGAGTCGATACGGGCCGACGGGACTTGTAAAAATTACGGTCCGAGTCGACCGAAAGGCGATGCGCGGCGTCCCGGAGTCGATACGGGCCGACGGGACTTGTAAAAATTACGGTCCGAGTCGACCGAAAGGCGATGCGCGGCGTCCCGGAGTCGATACGGGCCGACGGGACTTGTAAAAATTTCGGTCCGAGTCGACCGAAAGGCGATGCGCGGCGTCCCGGAGTCGATCCGGGCCGGGAGCCTGTCGGAACATCGTCAAATGAGCCTCGGTTAATTTCGACAAAGTTCCCGGAGTTCAAAATTTTTTCGATAGCCCGCGGAGGTTTCGCCCCGTAAGCCGACCGTGCTACCACCGTACCGGCGCCGACGTCCTAGCGGCCAGGCTCCTACTAGTAAGAGGAGCGAGTCGGTCGGGCCGGTCTCCCGTCGTCCGCCTGCTACGCCGTACCGGTACGTGCTCGAGCACGATACGTACGTCGGCGTAGACCAGGAGCGGGCGTTCGCGGACCGTTCCGTGCCTCGTACCAAAGAAACTACGCGACTCGCGTTGTTTC
>NW_025791618.1:32500-35000 GCF_021155785.1 Neodiprion fabricii
GCCGACGGGACTCGATGAAGTTTCGTTCCGAGTCGACCGAGAGGCGATGCGCGGCGTCCCGGAGTCGATACGGGCCGACGGGACTTGTGAAAATTTCGGTTCGAGACGAGCGAAGGGCGATGCGCGGCGTCCCGGAGTCTATACGGGCCGACGGGACTTGTGAAAATTTCGGTTCGAGACGAGCGAAAGGCGATGCGCGGCGTCCCGGAGTCGATACGGGCCGACGGGACTTGTGAAAATTTCGTTCCGAGTCGACCGAGAGGCGATGCGCGGCGTCCCGGAGTCGATACGGGCCGACGGGACTTGTGAAAATTTCGGTTCGAGACGAGCGAAAGGCGATGCGCGGCGTCCCGGAGTCTATACGGGCCGACGGGACTCGATGAAGTTTCGTTCCGAGTCGACCGAGAGGCGATGCGCGGCGTCCCGGAGTCGATACGGGCCGACGGGACTTGTGAAAATTTCGGTCCGAGTCGACCGAGAGGCGATGCGCGGCGTCCCGGAGTCTATACGGGCCGACGGGACTCGATGAAGTTTCGTTCCGAGTCGACCGAGAGGCGATGCGCGGCGTCCCGGAGTCGATACGGGCCGACGGGACTTGTGAAAATTTCGGTTCGAGACGAGCGAAGGGCGATGCGCGGCGTCCCGGAGTCTATACGGGCCGACGGGACTTGTGAAAATTTCGGTTCGAGACGAGCGAAAGGCGATGCGCGGCGTCCCGGAGTCGATACGGGCCGACGGGACTTGTGAAAATTTCGTTCCGAGTCGACCGAGAGGCGATGCGCGGCGTCCCGGAGTCGATACGGGCCGACGGGACTTGTGAAAATTTCGGTTCGAGACGAGCGAAAGGCGATGCGCGGCGTCCCGGAGTCTATACGGGCCGACGGGACTCGATGAAGTTTCGTTCCGAGTCGACCGAGAGGCGATGCGCGGCGTCCCGGAGTCGATACGGGCCGACGGGACTTGTGAAAATTTCGGTCCGAGTCGACCGAGAGGCGATGCGCGGCGTCCCGGAGTCGATACGGGCCGACGGGACTTGTAAAAATTTCGGTCCGAGTCGACCGAAAGGCGATGCGCGGCGTCCCGGAGTCGATACGGGCCGACGGGACTTGTAAAAATTACGGTCCGAGTCGACCGAAAGGCGATGCGCGGCGTCCCGGAGTCGATACGGGCCGACGGGACTTGTAAAAATTACGGTCCGAGTCGACCGAAAGGCGATGCGCGGCGTCCCGGAGTCGATACGGGCCGACGGGACTTGTAAAAATTACGGTCCGAGTCGACCGAAAGGCGATGCGCGGCGTCCCGGAGTCGATACGGGCCGACGGGACTTGTGAAAATTTCGGTCCGAGTCGACCGAGAGGCGATGCGCGGCGTCCCGGAGTCGATACGGGCCGACGGGACTTGTAAGAATTTCGGTCCGAGTCGACCGAAAGGCGATGCGCGGCGTCCCGGAGTCGATACGGGCCGACGGGACTTGTGAGAATTTCGGTCCGAGTCGACCGAAAGGCGATGCGCGGCGTCCCGGAGTCGATACGGGCCGACGGGACTTGTAAAAATTTCGGTCCGAGTCGACCGAAAGGCGATGCGCGGCGTCCCGGAGTCGATACGGGCCGACGGGACTTGTAAAAATTACGGTCCGAGTCGACCGAAAGGCGATGCGCGGCGTCCCGGAGTCGATACGGGCCGACGGGACTTGTAAAAATTACGGTCCGAGTCGACCGAAAGGCGATGCGCGGCGTCCCGGAGTCGATACGGGCCGACGGGACTTGTAAAAATTTCGGTCCGAGTCGACCGAAAGGCGATGCGCGGCGTCCCGGAGTCGATCCGGGCCGGGAGCCTGTCGGAACATCGTCAAATGAGCCTCGGTTAATTTCGACAAAGTTCCCGGAGTTCAAAATTTTTTCGATAGCCCGCGGAGGTTTCGCCCCGTAAGCCGACCGTGCTACCACCGTACCGGCGCCGACGTCCTAGCGGCCAGGCTCCTACTAGTAAGAGGAGCGAGTCGGTCGGGCCGGTCTCCCGTCGTCCGCCTGCTACGCCGTACCGGTACGTGCTCGAGCACGATACGTACGTCGGCGTAGACCAGGAGCGGGCGTTCGCGGACCGTTCCGTGCCTCGTACCAAAGAAACTACGCGACTCGCGTTGTTTCATCTATCGTCACTGCATTACCGCGGGTCGGTGTCTCAGACCGAATGGCCCTTGACGCTGGTACCAAGAAGTTCGGCTCTCCGTGAAACACGGAAGGCTGAACGCTCCAACGCACGCGTCAACTCGCTTCTTTCCGAGCGTACACTCAAAGACCAGAGACGTTATAACAACGTATCCCAGACGCTTTCAATCTAGCCGACGGGTACGGGAGATCGTTCGAACGCTTATAAGCCGAGTGTCGAGGTGGCGGCACACGGAACCGGGGCTGCCTGCGTGCAGTCCCGAAACACACAGTAGACGCGCGGCCGACCGGGCTACGAGACCCGGTCGGCGATGGGTGGCGCACGTCCGAGC
>NW_025791619.1:0-28026 GCF_021155785.1 Neodiprion fabricii
TTGGGACTGCGCCCAATCGATTTCTCTCGCAAAATTACGTCGGAATAGTGCCACAATTAATTTATTCCAGCACTTTTCAAAATCGCGAAAATTTTCGCCAAAAATGCAAAGGGGTTAGCCTTACTTTTTCTTCATTTTTCGACCAAAAATTTTTCGTCTCAGATTCGTTTCGTATGACTCTCACCTGACTAATTGGACCCCCAGGAACTCAGGAAACGCAGCGGAAAGAGCGTGGGATCAACAGGAGAGAAGTTACGAAGGAAAAAGCACCTGCTGAAAAATGTCGAAAACACAGGTTCTCGTTTTTTGGCTCTAACTTTTGATGCGTTTATCGCAGCGTATTGGGACTGCGCCCAATCGATTTCTCTCGCAAAATTACGTCGGAATAGTGCCACAATTAATTTATTCCAGCACTTTTCAAAATCGCGAAAATTTCGCCAAAAATGCAAAGGGGTTAGCCTTACTTTTTCTTCATTTTTCGACCAAAAATTTTTCGTCTCAGATTCGTTTCGTATGACTCTCACCTGACTAATTGGACCCCCAGGAACTCAGGAAACGCAGCGGAAAGAGCGTGGGATCAACAGGAGAGAAGTTACGAAGGAAAAAGCACCCTGCTGAAAAATGTCGAAAACACAGGTTCTCGTTTTTTGGCTCTAACTTTTGATGCGTTTATCGCAGCGTATTGGGACTGCGCCCAATCGATTTCTCTCGCAAAATTACGTCGGAATAGTGCCACAATTAATTTATTCCAGCACTTTTCAAAATCGCGAAAATTTTCGCCAAAAATGCAAAGGGGTTAGCCTTACTTTTTCTTCATTTTTCGACCAAAAATTTTTCGTCTCAGATTCGTTTCGTATGACTCTCACCTGACTAATTGGACCCCAGGAACTCAGGAAACGCAGCGGAAAGAGCGTGGGATCAACAGGAGAGAAGTTACGAAGGAAAAAGCACCTGCTGAAAAATGTCGAAAACACAGGTTCTCGTTTTTTGGCTCTAACTTTTGATGCGTTTATCGCAGCGTATTGGGACTGCGCCCAATCGATTTCTCTCGCAAAATTACGTCGGAATAGTGCCACAATTAATTTATTCCAGCACTTTTCAAAATCGCGAAAATTTTCGCCAAAAATGCAAAGGGGTTAGCCTTACTTTTTCTTCATTTTTCGACCAAAAATTTTTCGTCTCAGATTCGTTTCGTATGACTCTCACCTGACTAATTGGACCCCCAGGAACTCAGGAAACGCAGCGGAAAGAGCGTGGGATCAACAGGAGAGAAGTTACGAAGGAAAAAAGCACCTGCTGAAAAATGTCGAAAACACAGGTTCTCGTTTTTTTGGCTCTAACTTTTGATGCGTTTATCGCAGCGTATTGGGACTGCGCCCAATCGATTTCTCTCGCAAAATTACGTCGGAATAGTGCCACAATTAATTTATTCCAGCACTTTTCAAAATCGCGAAAATTTTCGCCAAAAATGCAAAGGGGTTAGCCTTACTTTTTCTTCATTTTTCGACCAAAAATTTTTCGTCTCAGATTCGTTTCGTATGACTCTCACCTGACTAATTGGACCCCCAGGAACTCAGGAAACGCAGCGGAAAGAGCGTGGGATCAACAGGAGAGAAGTTACGAAGGAAAAAGCACCTGCTGAAAAATGTCGAAAACACAGGTTCTCGTTTTTTGGCTCTAACTTTTGATGCGTTTATCGCAGCGTATTGGGACTGCGCCCAATCGATTTCTCTCGCAAAATTACGTCGGAATAGTGCCACAATTAATTTATTCCAGCACTTTTCAAAATCGCGAAAATTTTCGCCAAAAATGCAAAGGGGTTAGCCTTACTTTTTCTTCATTTTTCGACCAAAAATTTTTCGTCTCAGATTCGTTTCGTATGACTCTCACCTGACTAATTGGACCCCCAGGAACTCAGGAAACGCAGCGGAAAGAGCGTGGGATCAACAGGAGAGAAGTTACGAAGGAAAAAGCACCTGCTGAAAAATGTCGAAAACACAGGTTCTCGTTTTTTGGCTCTAACTTTTGATGCGTTTATCGCAGCGTATTGGGACTGCGCCCAATCGATTTCTCTCGCAAAATTACGTCGGAATAGTGCCACAATTAATTTATTCCAGCACTTTTCAAAATCGCGAAAATTTTCGCCAAAAATGCAAAGGGGTTAGCCTTACTTTTTCTTCATTTTTCGACCAAAAATTTTTCGTCTCAGATTCGTTTCGTATGACTCTCACCTGACTAATTGGACCCCCAGGAACTCAGGAAACGCAGCGGAAAGAGCGTGGGATCAACAGGAGAGAAGTTACGAAGGAAAAAGCACCTGCTGAAAAATGTCGAAAACACAGGTTCTCGTTTTTTGGCTCTAACTTTTGATGCGTTTATCGCAGCGTATTGGGACTGCGCCCAATCGATTTCTCTCGCAAAATTACGTCGGAATAGTGCCACAATTAATTTATTCCAGCACTTTTCAAAATCGCGAAAATTTTCGCCAAAAATGCAAAGGGGTTAGCCTTACTTTTTCTTCATTTTTCGACCAAAAATTTTTCGTCTCAGATTCGTTTCGTATGACTCTCACCTGACTAATTGGACCCCCAGGAACTCAGGAAACGCAGCGGAAAGAGCGTGGGATCAACAGGAGAGAAGTTACGAAGGAAAAAGCACCTGCTGAAAAATGTCGAAACACAGGTTCTCGTTTTTTGGCTCTAACTTTTGATGCGTTTATCGCAGCGTATTGGGACTGCGCCCAATCGATTTCTCTCGCAAAATTACGTCGGAATAGTGCCACAATTAATTTATTCCAGCACTTTTCAAAAATCGCGAAAATTTTCGCCAAAAATGCAAAGGGTTAGCCTTACTTTTTCTTCATTTTTCGACCAAAAATTTTTCGTCTCAGATTCGTTTCGTATGACTCTCACCTGACTAATTGGACCCCCAGGAACTCAGGAACGCAGCGGAAGAGCGTGGGATCAACAGGAGAGAAGTTACGAAGGAAAAAGCACCTGCTGAAAAATGTCGAAAACACAGGTTCTCGTTTTTTGGCTCTAACTTTTGATGCGTTTATCGCAGCGTATTGGGACTGCGCCCAATCGATTTCTCTCGCAAAATTACGTCGGAATAGTGCCACAATTAATTTATTCCAGCACTTTTCAAAATCGCGAAAATTTTCGCCAAAAATGCAAAGGGGTTAGCCTTACTTTTTCTTCATTTTTCGACCAAAAATTTTTCGTCTCAGATTCGTTTCGTATGACTCTCACCTGACTAATTGGACCCCCAGGAACTCAGGAAACGCAGCGGAAAGAGCGTGGATCAACAGGAGAGAAGTTACGAAGGAAAAAGCACCTGCTGAAAAATGTCGAAACACAGGTTCTCGTTTTTTGGCTCTAACTTTTGATGCGTTTATCGCAGCGTATTGGGACTGCGCCCAATCGATTTCTCTCGCAAATTACGTCGGAATAGTGCCACAATTAATTTATTCCAGCACTTTTCAAAATCGCGAAAATTTTCGCCAAAAATGCAAAGGGGTTAGCCTTACTTTTTCTTCATTTTTCGACCAAAAATTTTTCGTCTCAGATTCGTTTCGTATGACTCTCACCTGACTAATTGGACCCCCAGGAACTCAGGAAACGCAGCGGAAAGAGCGTGGGATCAACAGGAGAGAAGTTACGAAGGAAAAAGCACCTGCTGAAAAATGTCGAAAACACAGGTTCTCGTTTTTTGGCTCTAACTTTTGATGCGTTTATCGCAGCGTATTGGGACTGCGCCCAATCGATTTCTCTCGCAAAATTACGTCGGAATAGTGCCACAATTAATTTATTCCAGCACTTTTCAAAATCGCGAAAATTTTCGCCAAAAATGCAAAGGGGTTAGCCTTACTTTTTCTTCATTTTTCGACCAAAAATTTTTCGTCTCAGATTCGTTTCGTATGACTCTCACCTGACTAATTGGACCCCCAGGAACTCAGGAAACGCAGCGGAAAGAGCGTGGGATCAACAGGAGAGAAGTTACGAAGGAAAAAGCACCTGCTGAAAAATGTCGAAAACACAGGTTCTCGTTTTTTGGCTCTAACTTTTGATGCGTTTATCGCAGCGTATTGGGACTGCGCCCAATCGATTTCTCTCGCAAAATTACGTCGGAATAGTGCCACAATTAATTTATTCCAGCACTTTTCAAAATCGCGAAAATTTTCGCCAAAAATGCAAAGGGGTTAGCCTTACTTTTTCTTCATTTTTCGACCAAAAATTTTTCGTCTCAGATTCGTTTCGTATGACTCTCACCTGACTAATTGGACCCCCAGGAACTCAGGAAACGCAGCGGAAAGAGCGTGGGATCAACAGGAGAGAAGTTACGAAGGAAAAAGCACCTGCTGAAAAATGTCGAAAACACAGGTTCTCGTTTTTTGGCTCTAACTTTTGATGCGTTTATCGCAGCGTATTGGGACTGCGCCCAATCGATTTCTCTCGCAAAATTACGTCGGAATAGTGCCACAATTAATTTATTCCAGCACTTTTCAAAATCGCGAAAATTTTCGCCAAAAATGCAAAGGGGTTAGCCTTACTTTTTCTTCATTTTTCGACCAAAAATTTTTCGTCTCAGATTCGTTTCGTATGACTCTCACCTGACTAATTGGACCCCCAGGAACTCAGGAAACGCAGCGGAAAGAGCGTGGGATCAACAGGAGAGAAGTTACGAAGGAAAAAGCACCTGCTGAAAAATGTCGAAAACACAGGTTCTCGTTTTTTGGCTCTAACTTTTGATGCGTTTATCGCAGCGTATTGGGACTGCGCCCAATCGATTTCTCTCGCAAAATTACGTCGGAATAGTGCCACAATTAATTTATTCCAGCACTTTTCAAAATCGCGAAAATTTTCGCCAAAAATGCAAAGGGGTTAGCCTTACTTTTTCTTCATTTTTCGACCAAAAATTTTTCGTCTCAGATTCGTTTCGTATGACTCTCACCTGACTAATTGGACCCCCAGGAACTCAGGAAACGCAGCGGAAAGAGCGTGGGATCAACAGGAGAGAAGTTACGAAGGAAAAAGCACCTGCTGAAAAATGTCGAAAACACAGGTTCTCGTTTTTTGGCTCTAACTTTTGATGCGTTTATCGCAGCGTATTGGGACTGCGCCCAATCGATTTCTCTCGCAAAATTACGTCGGAATAGTGCCACAATTAATTTATTCCAGCACTTTTCAAAATCGCGAAAATTTTCGCCAAAAATGCAAAGGGGTTAGCCTTACTTTTTCTTCATTTTTCGACCAAAAATTTTTCGTCTCAGATTCGTTTCGTATGACTCTCACCTGACTAATTGGACCCCCAGGAACTCAGGAAACGCAGCGGAAAGAGCGTGGGATCAACAGGAGAGAAGTTACGAAGGAAAAAGCACCTGCTGAAAAATGTCGAAAACACAGGTTCTCGTTTTTTGGCTCTAACTTTTGATGCGTTTATCGCAGCGTATTGGGACTGCGCCCAATCGATTTCTCTCGCAAAATTACGTCGGAATAGTGCCACAATTAATTTATTCCAGCACTTTTCAAAATCGCGAAAATTTTCGCCAAAAATGCAAAGGGGTTAGCCTTACTTTTTCTTCATTTTTCGACCAAAAATTTTTCGTCTCAGATTCGTTTCGTATGACTCTCACCTGACTAATTGGACCCCCAGGAACTCAGGAAACGCAGCGGAAAGAGCGTGGGATCAACAGGAGAGAAGTTACGAAGGAAAAAGCACCTGCTGAAAAATGTCGAAAACACAGGTTCTCGTTTTTTGGCTCTAACTTTTGATGCGTTTATCGCAGCGTATTGGGACTGCGCCCAATCGATTTCTCTCGCAAAATTACGTCGGAATAGTGCCACAATTAATTTATTCCAGCACTTTTCAAAATCGCGAAAATTTTCGCCAAAAATGCAAAGGGGTTAGCCTTACTTTTTCTTCATTTTTCGACCAAAAATTTTTCGTCTCAGATTCGTTTCGTATGACTCTCACCTGACTAATTGGACCCCCAGGAACTCAGGAAACGCAGCGGAAAGAGCGTGGGATCAACAGGAGAGAAGTTACGAAGGAAAAAGCACCTGCTGAAAAATGTCGAAAACACAGGTTCTCGTTTTTTGGCTCTAACTTTTGATGCGTTTATCGCAGCGTATTGGGACTGCGCCCAATCGATTTCTCTCGCAAAATTACGTCGGAATAGTGCCACAATTAATTTATTCCAGCACTTTTCAAAATCGCGAAAATTTTCGCCAAAAATGCAAAGGGGTTAGCCTTACTTTTTCTTCATTTTTCGACCAAAAATTTTTCGTCTCAGATTCGTTTCGTATGACTCTCACCTGACTAATTGGACCCCCAGGAACTCAGGAAACGCAGCGGAAAGAGCGTGGGATCAACAGGAGAGAAGTTACGAAGGAAAAAGCACCTGCTGAAAAATGTCGAAAACACAGGTTCTCGTTTTTTGGCTCTAACTTTTGATGCGTTTATCGCAGCGTATTGGGACTGCGCCCAATCGATTTCTCTCGCAAAATTACGTCGGAATAGTGCCACAATTAATTTATTCCAGCACTTTTCAAAATCGCGAAAATTTTCGCCAAAAATGCAAAGGGGTTAGCCTTACTTTTTCTTCATTTTTCGACCAAAAATTTTTCGTCTCAGATTCGTTTCGTATGACTCTCACCTGACTAATTGGACCCCCAGGAACTCAGGAAACGCAGCGGAAAGAGCGTGGGATCAACAGGAGAGAAGTTACGAAGGAAAAAGCACCTGCTGAAAAATGTCGAAAACACAGGTTCTCGTTTTTTGGCTCTAACTTTTGATGCGTTTATCGCAGCGTATTGGGACTGCGCCCAATCGATTTCTCTCGCAAAATTACGTCGGAATAGTGCCACAATTAATTTATTCCAGCACTTTTCAAAATCGCGAAAATTTTCGCCAAAAATGCAAAGGGGTTAGCCTTACTTTTTCTTCATTTTTCGACCAAAAATTTTTCGTCTCAGATTCGTTTCGTATGACTCTCACCTGACTAATTGGACCCCCAGGAACTCAGGAAACGCAGCGGAAAGAGCGTGGGATCAACAGGAGAGAAGTTACGAAGGAAAAAGCACCTGCTGAAAAATGTCGAAAACACAGGTTCTCGTTTTTTGGCTCTAACTTTTGATGCGTTTATCGCAGCGTATTGGGACTGCGCCCAATCGATTTCTCTCGCAAAATTACGTCGGAATAGTGCCACAATTAATTTATTCCAGCACTTTTCAAAATCGCGAAAATTTTCGCCAAAAATGCAAAGGGGTTAGCCTTACTTTTTCTTCATTTTTCGACCAAAAATTTTTCGTCTCAGATTCGTTTCGTATGACTCTCACCTGACTAATTGGACCCCCAGGAACTCAGGAAACGCAGCGGAAAGAGCGTGGGATCAACAGGAGAGAAGTTACGAAGGAAAAAGCACCTGCTGAAAAATGTCGAAAACACAGGTTCTCGTTTTTTGGCTCTAACTTTTGATGCGTTTATCGCAGCGTATTGGGACTGCGCCCAATCGATTTCTCTCGCAAAATTACGTCGGAATAGTGCCACAATTAATTTATTCCAGCACTTTTCAAAATCGCGAAAATTTTCGCCAAAAATGCAAAGGGGTTAGCCTTACTTTTTCTTCATTTTTCGACCAAAAATTTTTCGTCTCAGATTCGTTTCGTATGACTCTCACCTGACTAATTGGACCCCCAGGAACTCAGGAAACGCAGCGGAAAGAGCGTGGGATCAACAGGAGAGAAGTTACGAAGGAAAAAGCACCTGCTGAAAAATGTCGAAAACACAGGTTCTCGTTTTTTGGCTCTAACTTTTGATGCGTTTATCGCAGCGTATTGGGACTGCGCCCAATCGATTTCTCTCGCAAAATTACGTCGGAATAGTGCCACAATTAATTTATTCCAGCACTTTTCAAAATCGCGAAAATTTTCGCCAAAAATGCAAAGGGGTTAGCCTTACTTTTTCTTCATTTTTCGACCAAAAATTTTTCGTCTCAGATTCGTTTCGTATGACTCTCACCTGACTAATTGGACCCCCAGGAACTCAGGAAACGCAGCGGAAAGAGCGTGGGATCAACAGGAGAGAAGTTACGAAGGAAAAAGCACCTGCTGAAAAATGTCGAAAACACAGGTTCTCGTTTTTTGGCTCTAACTTTTGATGCGTTTATCGCAGCGTATTGGGACTGCGCCCAATCGATTTCTCTCGCAAAATTACGTCGGAATAGTGCCACAATTAATTTATTCCAGCACTTTTCAAAATCGCGAAAATTTTCGCCAAAAATGCAAAGGGGTTAGCCTTACTTTTTCTTCATTTTTCGACCAAAAATTTTTCGTCTCAGATTCGTTTCGTATGACTCTCACCTGACTAATTGGACCCCCAGGAACTCAGGAAACGCAGCGGAAAGAGCGTGGGATCAACAGGAGAGAAGTTACGAAGGAAAAAGCACCTGCTGAAAAATGTCGAAAACACAGGTTCTCGTTTTTTGGCTCTAACTTTTGATGCGTTTATCGCAGCGTATTGGGACTGCGCCCAATCGATTTCTCTCGCAAAATTACGTCGGAATAGTGCCACAATTAATTTATTCCAGCACTTTTCAAAATCGCGAAAATTTTCGCCAAAAATGCAAAGGGGTTAGCCTTACTTTTTCTTCATTTTTCGACCAAAAATTTTTCGTCTCAGATTCGTTTCGTATGACTCTCACCTGACTAATTGGACCCCCAGGAACTCAGGAAACGCAGCGGAAAGAGCGTGGGATCAACAGGAGAGAAGTTACGAAGGAAAAAGCACCTGCTGAAAAATGTCGAAAACACAGGTTCTCGTTTTTTGGCTCTAACTTTTGATGCGTTTATCGCAGCGTATTGGGACTGCGCCCAATCGATTTCTCTCGCAAAATTACGTCGGAATAGTGCCACAATTAATTTATTCCAGCACTTTTCAAAATCGCGAAAATTTTCGCCAAAAATGCAAAGGGGTTAGCCTTACTTTTTCTTCATTTTTCGACCAAAAATTTTTCGTCTCAGATTCGTTTCGTATGACTCTCACCTGACTAATTGGACCCCCAGGAACTCAGGAAACGCAGCGGAAAGAGCGTGGGATCAACAGGAGAGAAGTTACGAAGGAAAAAGCACCTGCTGAAAAATGTCGAAAACACAGGTTCTCGTTTTTTGGCTCTAACTTTTGATGCGTTTATCGCAGCGTATTGGGACTGCGCCCAATCGATTTCTCTCGCAAAATTACGTCGGAATAGTGCCACAATTAATTTATTCCAGCACTTTTCAAAATCGCGAAAATTTTCGCCAAAAATGCAAAGGGGTTAGCCTTACTTTTTCTTCATTTTTCGACCAAAAATTTTTCGTCTCAGATTCGTTTCGTATGACTCTCACCTGACTAATTGGACCCCCAGGAACTCAGGAAACGCAGCGGAAAGAGCGTGGGATCAACAGGAGAGAAGTTACGAAGGAAAAAGCACCTGCTGAAAAATGTCGAAAACACAGGTTCTCGTTTTTTGGCTCTAACTTTTGATGCGTTTATCGCAGCGTATTGGGACTGCGCCCAATCGATTTCTCTCGCAAAATTACGTCGGAATAGTGCCACAATTAATTTATTCCAGCACTTTTCAAAATCGCGAAAATTTTCGCCAAAAATGCAAAGGGGTTAGCCTTACTTTTTCTTCATTTTTCGACCAAAAATTTTTCGTCTCAGATTCGTTTCGTATGACTCTCACCTGACTAATTGGACCCCCAGGAACTCAGGAAACGCAGCGGAAAGAGCGTGGGATCAACAGGAGAGAAGTTACGAAGGAAAAAGCACCTGCTGAAAAATGTCGAAAACACAGGTTCTCGTTTTTTGGCTCTAACTTTTGATGCGTTTATCGCAGCGTATTGGGACTGCGCCCAATCGATTTCTCTCGCAAAATTACGTCGGAATAGTGCCACAATTAATTTATTCCAGCACTTTTCAAAATCGCGAAAATTTTCGCCAAAAATGCAAAGGGGTTAGCCTTACTTTTTCTTCATTTTTCGACCAAAAATTTTTCGTCTCAGATTCGTTTCGTATGACTCTCACCTGACTAATTGGACCCCCAGGAACTCAGGAAACGCAGCGGAAAGAGCGTGGGATCAACAGGAGAGAAGTTACGAAGGAAAAAGCACCTGCTGAAAAATGTCGAAAACACAGGTTCTCGTTTTTTGGCTCTAACTTTTGATGCGTTTATCGCAGCGTATTGGGACTCGCGCCCAATCGATTTCTCTCGCAAAATTACGTCGGAATAGTGCCACAATTAATTTATTCCAGCACTTTTCAAAATCGCGAAAATTTTCGCCAAAAATGCAAAGGGGTTAGCCTTACTTTTTCTTCATTTTTCGACCAAAAATTTTTCGTCTCAGATTCGTTTCGTATGACTCTCACCTGACTAATTGGACCCCCAGGAACTCAGGAAACGCAGCGGAAAGAGCGTGGGATCAACAGGAGAGAAGTTACGAAGGAAAAAGCACCTGCTGAAAAATGTCGAAAACACAGGTTCTCGTTTTTTGGCTCTAACTTTTGATGCGTTTATCGCAGCGTATTGGGACTGCGCCCAATCGATTTCTCTCGCAAAATTACGTCGGAATAGTGCCACAATTAATTTATTCCAGCACTTTTCAAAATCGCGAAAATTTTCGCCAAAAATGCAAAGGGGTTAGCCTTACTTTTTCTTCATTTTTCGACCAAAAATTTTTCGTCTCAGATTCGTTTCGTATGACTCTCACCTGACTAATTGGACCCCCAGGAACTCAGGAAACGCAGCGGAAAGAGCGTGGGATCAACAGGAGAGAAGTTACGAAGGAAAAAGCACCTGCTGAAAAATGTCGAAAACACAGGTTCTCGTTTTTTGGCTCTAACTTTTGATGCGTTTATCGCAGCGTATTGGGACTGCGCCCAATCGATTTCTCTCGCAAAATTACGTCGGAATAGTGCCACAATTAATTTATTCCAGCACTTTTCAAAATCGCGAAAATTTTCGCCAAAAATGCAAAGGGGTTAGCCTTACTTTTTCTTCATTTTTCGACCAAAAATTTTTCGTCTCAGATTCGTTTCGTATGACTCTCACCTGACTAATTGGACCCCCAGGAACTCAGGAAACGCAGCGGAAAGAGCGTGGGATCAACAGGAGAGAAGTTACGAAGGAAAAAGCACCTGCTGAAAAATGTCGAAAACACAGGTTCTCGTTTTTTGGCTCTAACTTTTGATGCGTTTATCGCAGCGTATTGGGACTGCGCCCAATCGATTTCTCTCGCAAAATTACGTCGGAATAGTGCCACAATTAATTTATTCCAGCACTTTTCAAAATCGCGAAAATTTTCGCCAAAAATGCAAAGGGGTTAGCCTTACTTTTTCTTCATTTTTCGACCAAAAATTTTTCGTCTCAGATTCGTTTCGTATGACTCTCACCTGACTAATTGGACCCCCAGGAACTCAGGAAACGCAGCGGAAAGAGCGTGGGATCAACAGGAGAGAAGTTACGAAGGAAAAAGCACCTGCTGAAAAATGTCGAAAACACAGGTTCTCGTTTTTTGGCTCTAACTTTTGATGCGTTTATCGCAGCGTATTGGGACTGCGCCCAATCGATTTCTCTCGCAAAATTACGTCGGAATAGTGCCACAATTAATTTATTCCAGCACTTTTCAAAATCGCGAAAATTTTCGCCAAAAATGCAAAGGGGTTAGCCTTACTTTTTCTTCATTTTTCGACCAAAAATTTTTCGTCTCAGATTCGTTTCGTATGACTCTCACCTGACTAATTGGACCCCCAGGAACTCAGGAAACGCAGCGGAAAGAGCGTGGGATCAACAGGAGAGAAGTTACGAAGGAAAAAGCACCTGCTGAAAAATGTCGAAAACACAGGTTCTCGTTTTTTGGCTCTAACTTTTGATGCGTTTATCGCAGCGTATTGGGACTGCGCCCAATCGATTTCTCTCGCAAAATTACGTCGGAATAGTGCCACAATTAATTTATTCCAGCACTTTTCAAAATCGCGAAAATTTTCGCCAAAAATGCAAAGGGGTTAGCCTTACTTTTTCTTCATTTTTCGACCAAAAATTTTTCGTCTCAGATTCGTTTCGTATGACTCTCACCTGACTAATTGGACCCCCAGGAACTCAGGAAACGCAGCGGAAAGAGCGTGGGATCAACAGGAGAGAAGTTACGAAGGAAAAAGCACCTGCTGAAAAATGTCGAAAACACAGGTTCTCGTTTTTTGGCTCTAACTTTTGATGCGTTTATCGCAGCGTATTGGGACTGCGCCCAATCGATTTCTCTCGCAAAATTACGTCGGAATAGTGCCACAATTAATTTATTCCAGCACTTTTCAAAATCGCGAAAATTTTCGCCAAAAATGCAAAGGGGTTAGCCTTACTTTTTCTTCATTTTTCGACCAAAAATTTTTCGTCTCAGATTCGTTTCGTATGACTCTCACCTGACTAATTGGACCCCCAGGAACTCAGGAAACGCAGCGGAAAGAGCGTGGGATCAACAGGAGAGAAGTTACGAAGGAAAAAGCACCTGCTGAAAAATGTCGAAAACACAGGTTCTCGTTTTTTGGCTCTAACTTTTGATGCGTTTATCGCAGCGTATTGGGACTGCGCCCAATCGATTTCTCTCGCAAAATTACGTCGGAATAGTGCCACAATTAATTTATTCCAGCACTTTTCAAAATCGCGAAAATTTTCGCCAAAAATGCAAAGGGGTTAGCCTTACTTTTTCTTCATTTTTCGACCAAAAATTTTTCGTCTCAGATTCGTTTCGTATGACTCTCACCTGACTAATTGGACCCCCAGGAACTCAGGAAACGCAGCGGAAAGAGCGTGGGATCAACAGGAGAGAAGTTACGAAGGAAAAAGCACCTGCTGAAAAATGTCGAAAACACAGGTTCTCGTTTTTTGGCTCTAACTTTTGATGCGTTTATCGCAGCGTATTGGGACTGCGCCCAATCGATTTCTCTCGCAAAATTACGTCGGAATAGTGCCACAATTAATTTATTCCAGCACTTTTCAAAATCGCGAAAATTTTCGCCAAAAATGCAAAGGGGTTAGCCTTACTTTTTCTTCATTTTTCGACCAAAAATTTTTCGTCTCAGATTCGTTTCGTATGACTCTCACCTGACTAATTGGACCCCCAGGAACTCAGGAAACGCAGCGGAAAGAGCGTGGGATCAACAGGAGAGAAGTTACGAAGGAAAAAGCACCTGCTGAAAAATGTCGAAAACACAGGTTCTCGTTTTTTGGCTCTAACTTTTGATGCGTTTATCGCAGCGTATTGGGACTGCGCCCAATCGATTTCTCTCGCAAAATTACGTCGGAATAGTGCCACAATTAATTTATTCCAGCACTTTTCAAAATCGCGAAAATTTTCGCCAAAAATGCAAAGGGGTTAGCCTTACTTTTTCTTCATTTTTCGACCAAAAATTTTTCGTCTCAGATTCGTTTCGTATGACTCTCACCTGACTAATTGGACCCCCAGGAACTCAGGAAACGCAGCGGAAAGAGCGTGGGATCAACAGGAGAGAAGTTACGAAGGAAAAAGCACCTGCTGAAAAATGTCGAAAACACAGGTTCTCGTTTTTTGGCTCTAACTTTTGATGCGTTTATCGCAGCGTATTGGGACTGCGCCCAATCGATTTCTCTCGCAAAATTACGTCGGAATAGTGCCACAATTAATTTATTCCAGCACTTTTCAAAATCGCGAAAATTTTCGCCAAAAATGCAAAGGGGTTAGCCTTACTTTTTCTTCATTTTTCGACCAAAAATTTTTCGTCTCAGATTCGTTTCGTATGACTCTCACCTGACTAATTGGACCCCCAGGAACTCAGGAAACGCAGCGGAAAGAGCGTGGGATCAACAGGAGAGAAGTTACGAAGGAAAAAGCACCTGCTGAAAAATGTCGAAAACACAGGTTCTCGTTTTTTGGCTCTAACTTTTGATGCGTTTATCGCAGCGTATTGGGACTGCGCCCAATCGATTTCTCTCGCAAAATTACGTCGGAATAGTGCCACAATTAATTTATTCCAGCACTTTTCAAAATCGCGAAAATTTTCGCCAAAAATGCAAAGGGGTTAGCCTTACTTTTTCTTCATTTTTCGACCAAAAATTTTTCGTCTCAGATTCGTTTCGTATGACTCTCACCTGACTAATTGGACCCCCAGGAACTCAGGAAACGCAGCGGAAAGAGCGTGGGATCAACAGGAGAGAAGTTACGAAGGAAAAAGCACCTGCTGAAAAATGTCGAAAACACAGGTTCTCGTTTTTTGGCTCTAACTTTTGATGCGTTTATCGCAGCGTATTGGGACTGCGCCCAATCGATTTCTCTCGCAAAATTACGTCGGAATAGTGCCACAATTAATTTATTCCAGCACTTTTCAAAATCGCGAAAATTTTCGCCAAAAATGCAAAGGGGTTAGCCTTACTTTTTCTTCATTTTTCGACCAAAAATTTTTCGTCTCAGATTCGTTTCGTATGACTCTCACCTGACTAATTGGACCCCCAGGAACTCAGGAAACGCAGCGGAAAGAGCGTGGGATCAACAGGAGAGAAGTTACGAAGGAAAAAGCACCTGCTGAAAAATGTCGAAAACACAGGTTCTCGTTTTTTGGCTCTAACTTTTGATGCGTTTATCGCAGCGTATTGGGACTCGCGCCCAATCGATTTCTCTCGCAAAATTACGTCGGAATAGTGCCACAATTAATTTATTCCAGCACTTTTCAAAATCGCGAAAATTTTCGCCAAAAATGCAAAGGGGTTAGCCTTACTTTTTCTTCATTTTTCGACCAAAAATTTTTCGTCTCAGATTCGTTTCGTATGACTCTCACCTGACTAATTGGACCCCCAGGAACTCAGGAAACGCAGCGGAAAGAGCGTGGGATCAACAGGAGAGAAGTTACGAAGGAAAAAGCACCTGCTGAAAAATGTCGAAAACACAGGTTCTCGTTTTTTGGCTCTAACTTTTGATGCGTTTATCGCAGCGTATTGGGACTGCGCCCAATCGATTTCTCTCGCAAAATTACGTCGGAATAGTGCCACAATTAATTTATTCCAGCACTTTTCAAAATCGCGAAAATTTTCGCCAAAAATGCAAAGGGGTTAGCCTTACTTTTTCTTCATTTTTCGACCAAAAATTTTTCGTCTCAGATTCGTTTCGTATGACTCTCACCTGACTAATTGGACCCCCAGGAACTCAGGAAACGCAGCGGAAAGAGCGTGGGATCAACAGGAGAGAAGTTACGAAGGAAAAAGCACCTGCTGAAAAATGTCGAAAACACAGGTTCTCGTTTTTTGGCTCTAACTTTTGATGCGTTTATCGCAGCGTATTGGGACTGCGCCCAATCGATTTCTCTCGCAAAATTACGTCGGAATAGTGCCACAATTAATTTATTCCAGCACTTTTCAAAATCGCGAAAATTTTCGCCAAAAATGCAAAGGGGTTAGCCTTACTTTTTCTTCATTTTTCGACCAAAAATTTTTCGTCTCAGATTCGTTTCGTATGACTCTCACCTGACTAATTGGACCCCCAGGAACTCAGGAAACGCAGCGGAAAGAGCGTGGGATCAACAGGAGAGAAGTTACGAAGGAAAAAGCACCTGCTGAAAAATGTCGAAAACACAGGTTCTCGTTTTTTGGCTCTAACTTTTGATGCGTTTATCGCAGCGTATTGGGACTGCGCCCAATCGATTTCTCTCGCAAAATTACGTCGGAATAGTGCCACAATTAATTTATTCCAGCACTTTTCAAAATCGCGAAAATTTTCGCCAAAAATGCAAAGGGGTTAGCCTTACTTTTTCTTCATTTTTCGACCAAAAATTTTTCGTCTCAGATTCGTTTCGTATGACTCTCACCTGACTAATTGGACCCCCAGGAACTCAGGAAACGCAGCGGAAAGAGCGTGGGATCAACAGGAGAGAAGTTACGAAGGAAAAAGCACCTGCTGAAAAATGTCGAAAACACAGGTTCTCGTTTTTTGGCTCTAACTTTTGATGCGTTTATCGCAGCGTATTGGGACTGCGCCCAATCGATTTCTCTCGCAAAATTACGTCGGAATAGTGCCACAATTAATTTATTCCAGCACTTTTCAAAATCGCGAAAATTTTCGCCAAAAATGCAAAGGGGTTAGCCTTACTTTTTCTTCATTTTTCGACCAAAAATTTTTCGTCTCAGATTCGTTTCGTATGACTCTCACCTGACTAATTGGACCCCCAGGAACTCAGGAAACGCAGCGGAAAGAGCGTGGGATCAACAGGAGAGAAGTTACGAAGGAAAAAGCACCTGCTGAAAAATGTCGAAAACACAGGTTCTCGTTTTTTGGCTCTAACTTTTGATGCGTTTATCGCAGCGTATTGGGACTGCGCCCAATCGATTTCTCTCGCAAAATTACGTCGGAATAGTGCCACAATTAATTTATTCCAGCACTTTTCAAAATCGCGAAAATTTTCGCCAAAAATGCAAAGGGGTTAGCCTTACTTTTTCTTCATTTTTCGACCAAAAATTTTTCGTCTCAGATTCGTTTCGTATGACTCTCACCTGACTAATTGGACCCCCAGGAACTCAGGAAACGCAGCGGAAAGAGCGTGGGATCAACAGGAGAGAAGTTACGAAGGAAAAAGCACCTGCTGAAAAATGTCGAAAACACAGGTTCTCGTTTTTTGGCTCTAACTTTTGATGCGTTTATCGCAGCGTATTGGGACTGCGCCCAATCGATTTCTCTCGCAAAATTACGTCGGAATAGTGCCACAATTAATTTATTCCAGCACTTTTCAAAATCGCGAAAATTTTCGCCAAAAATGCAAAGGGGTTAGCCTTACTTTTTCTTCATTTTTCGACCAAAAATTTTTCGTCTCAGATTCGTTTCGTATGACTCTCACCTGACTAATTGGACCCCCAGGAACT
This sequence comes from Neodiprion fabricii, assembly GCF_021155785.1. Classification (NCBI taxonomy): domain Eukaryota; kingdom Metazoa; phylum Arthropoda; class Insecta; order Hymenoptera; family Diprionidae; genus Neodiprion; species Neodiprion fabricii. Next base: position 16,916 of record NW_025791619.1, read on the forward strand.
CAGGAAACGCAGCGGAAAGAGCGTGGGATCAACAGGAGAGAAGTTACGAAGGAAAAAGCACCTGCTGAAAAATGTCGAAAACACAGGTTCTCGTTTTTTGGCTCTAACTTTTGATGCGTTTATCGCAGCGTATTGGGACTGCGCCCAATCGATTTCTCTCGCAAAATTACGTCGGAATAGTGCCACAATTAATTTATTCCAGCACTTTTCAAAATCGCGAAAATTTTCGCCAAAAATGCAAAGGGGTTAGCCTTACTTTTTCTTCATTTTTCGACCAAAAATTTTTCGTCTCAGATTCGTTTCGTATGACTCTCACCTGACTAATTGGACCCCCAGGAACTCAGGAAACGCAGCGGAAAGAGCGTGGGATCAACAGGAGAGAAGTTACGAAGGAAAAAGCACCTGCTGAAAAATGTCGAAAACACAGGTTCTCGTTTTTTGGCTCTAACTTTTGATGCGTTTATCGCAGCGTATTGGGACTGCGCCCAATCGATTTCTCTCGCAAAATTACGTCGGAATAGTGCCACAATTAATTTATTCCAGCACTTTTCAAAATCGCGAAAATTTTCGCCAAAAATGCAAAGGGGTTAGCCTTACTTTTTCTTCATTTTTCGACCAAAAATTTTTCGTCTCAGATTCGTTTCGTATGACTCTCACCTGACTAATTGGACCCCCAGGAACTCAGGAAACGCAGCGGAAAGAGCGTGGGATCAACAGGAGAGAAGTTACGAAGGAAAAAGCACCTGCTGAAAAATGTCGAAAACACAGGTTCTCGTTTTTTGGCTCTAACTTTTGATGCGTTTATCGCAGCGTATTGGGACTGCGCCCAATCGATTTCTCTCGCAAAATTACGTCGGAATAGTGCCACAATTAATTTATTCCAGCACTTTTCAAAATCGCGAAAATTTTCGCCAAAAATGCAAAGGGGTTAGCCTTACTTTTTCTTCATTTTTCGACCAAAAATTTTTCGTCTCAGATTCGTTTCGTATGACTCTCACCTGACTAATTGGACCCCCAGGAACTCAGGAAACGCAGCGGAAAGAGCGTGGGATCAACAGGAGAGAAGTTACGAAGGAAAAAGCACCTGCTGAAAAATGTCGAAAACACAGGTTCTCGTTTTTTGGCTCTAACTTTTGATGCGTTTATCGCAGCGTATTGGGACTGCGCCCAATCGATTTCTCTCGCAAAATTACGTCGGAATAGTGCCACAATTAATTTATTCCAGCACTTTTCAAAATCGCGAAAATTTTCGCCAAAAATGCAAAGGGGTTAGCCTTACTTTTTCTTCATTTTTCGACCAAAAATTTTTCGTCTCAGATTCGTTTCGTATGACTCTCACCTGACTAATTGGACCCCCAGGAACTCAGGAAACGCAGCGGAAAGAGCGTGGGATCAACAGGAGAGAAGTTACGAAGGAAAAAGCACCTGCTGAAAAATGTCGAAAACACAGGTTCTCGTTTTTTGGCTCTAACTTTTGATGCGTTTATCGCAGCGTATTGGGACTGCGCCCAATCGATTTCTCTCGCAAAATTACGTCGGAATAGTGCCACAATTAATTTATTCCAGCACTTTTCAAAATCGCGAAAATTTTCGCCAAAAATGCAAAGGGGTTAGCCTTACTTTTTCTTCATTTTTCGACCAAAAATTTTTCGTCTCAGATTCGTTTCGTATGACTCTCACCTGACTAATTGGACCCCCAGGAACTCAGGAAACGCAGCGGAAAGAGCGTGGGATCAACAGGAGAGAAGTTACGAAGGAAAAAGCACCTGCTGAAAAATGTCGAAAACACAGGTTCTCGTTTTTTGGCTCTAACTTTTGATGCGTTTATCGCAGCGTATTGGGACTGCGCCCAATCGATTTCTCTCGCAAAATTACGTCGGAATAGTGCCACAATTAATTTATTCCAGCACTTTTCAAAATCGCGAAAATTTTCGCCAAAAATGCAAAGGGGTTAGCCTTACTTTTTCTTCATTTTTCGACCAAAAATTTTTCGTCTCAGATTCGTTTCGTATGACTCTCACCTGACTAATTGGACCCCCAGGAACTCAGGAAACGCAGCGGAAAGAGCGTGGGATCAACAGGAGAGAAGTTACGAAGGAAAAAGCACCTGCTGAAAAATGTCGAAAACACAGGTTCTCGTTTTTTGGCTCTAACTTTTGATGCGTTTATCGCAGCGTATTGGGACTGCGCCCAATCGATTTCTCTCGCAAAATTACGTCGGAATAGTGCCACAATTAATTTATTCCAGCACTTTTCAAAATCGCGAAAATTTTCGCCAAAAATGCAAAGGGGTTAGCCTTACTTTTTCTTCATTTTTCGACCAAAAATTTTTCGTCTCAGATTCGTTTCGTATGACTCTCACCTGACTAATTGGACCCCCAGGAACTCAGGAAACGCAGCGGAAAGAGCGTGGGATCAACAGGAGAGAAGTTACGAAGGAAAAAGCACCTGCTGAAAAATGTCGAAAACACAGGTTCTCGTTTTTTGGCTCTAACTTTTGATGCGTTTATCGCAGCGTATTGGGACTGCGCCCAATCGATTTCTCTCGCAAAATTACGTCGGAATAGTGCCACAATTAATTTATTCCAGCACTTTTCAAAATCGCGAAAATTTTCGCCAAAAATGCAAAGGGGTTAGCCTTACTTTTTCTTCATTTTTCGACCAAAAATTTTTCGTCTCAGATTCGTTTCGTATGACTCTCACCTGACTAATTGGACCCCCAGGAACTCAGGAAACGCAGCGGAAAGAGCGTGGGATCAACAGGAGAGAAGTTACGAAGGAAAAAGCACCTGCTGAAAAATGTCGAAAACACAGGTTCTCGTTTTTTGGCTCTAACTTTTGATGCGTTTATCGCAGCGTATTGGGACTGCGCCCAATCGATTTCTCTCGCAAAATTACGTCGGAATAGTGCCACAATTAATTTATTCCAGCACTTTTCAAAATCGCGAAAATTTTCGCCAAAAATGCAAAGGGGTTAGCCTTACTTTTTCTTCATTTTTCGACCAAAAATTTTTCGTCTCAGATTCGTTTCGTATGACTCTCACCTGACTAATTGGACCCCCAGGAACTCAGGAAACGCAGCGGAAAGAGCGTGGGATCAACAGGAGAGAAGTTACGAAGGAAAAAGCACCTGCTGAAAAATGTCGAAAACACAGGTTCTCGTTTTTTGGCTCTAACTTTTGATGCGTTTATCGCAGCGTATTGGGACTGCGCCCAATCGATTTCTCTCGCAAAATTACGTCGGAATAGTGCCACAATTAATTTATTCCAGCACTTTTCAAAATCGCGAAAATTTTCGCCAAAAATGCAAAGGGGTTAGCCTTACTTTTTCTTCATTTTTCGACCAAAAATTTTTCGTCTCAGATTCGTTTCGTATGACTCTCACCTGACTAATTGGACCCCCAGGAACTCAGGAAACGCAGCGGAAAGAGCGTGGGATCAACAGGAGAGAAGTTACGAAGGAAAAAGCACCTGCTGAAAAATGTCGAAAACACAGGTTCTCGTTTTTTGGCTCTAACTTTTGATGCGTTTATCGCAGCGTATTGGGACTGCGCCCAATCGATTTCTCTCGCAAAATTACGTCGGAATAGTGCCACAATTAATTTATTCCAGCACTTTTCAAAATCGCGAAAATTTTCGCCAAAAATGCAAAGGGGTTAGCCTTACTTTTTCTTCATTTTTCGACCAAAAATTTTTCGTCTCAGATTCGTTTCGTATGACTCTCACCTGACTAATTGGACCCCCAGGAACTCAGGAAACGCAGCGGAAAGAGCGTGGGATCAACAGGAGAGAAGTTACGAAGGAAAAAGCACCTGCTGAAAAATGTCGAAAACACAGGTTCTCGTTTTTTGGCTCTAACTTTTGATGCGTTTATCGCAGCGTATTGGGACTGCGCCCAATCGATTTCTCTCGCAAAATTACGTCGGAATAGTGCCACAATTAATTTATTCCAGCACTTTTCAAAATCGCGAAAATTTTCGCCAAAAATGCAAAGGGGTTAGCCTTACTTTTTCTTCATTTTTCGACCAAAAATTTTTCGTCTCAGATTCGTTTCGTATGACTCTCACCTGACTAATTGGACCCCCAGGAACTCAGGAAACGCAGCGGAAAGAGCGTGGGATCAACAGGAGAGAAGTTACGAAGGAAAAAGCACCTGCTGAAAAATGTCGAAAACACAGGTTCTCGTTTTTTGGCTCTAACTTTTGATGCGTTTATCGCAGCGTATTGGGACTGCGCCCAATCGATTTCTCTCGCAAAATTACGTCGGAATAGTGCCACAATTAATTTATTCCAGCACTTTTCAAAATCGCGAAAATTTTCGCCAAAAATGCAAAGGGGTTAGCCTTACTTTTTCTTCATTTTTCGACCAAAAATTTTTCGTCTCAGATTCGTTTCGTATGACTCTCACCTGACTAATTGGACCCCCAGGAACTCAGGAAACGCAGCGGAAAGAGCGTGGGATCAACAGGAGAGAAGTTACGAAGGAAAAAGCACCTGCTGAAAAATGTCGAAAACACAGGTTCTCGTTTTTTGGCTCTAACTTTTGATGCGTTTATCGCAGCGTATTGGGACTGCGCCCAATCGATTTCTCTCGCAAAATTACGTCGGAATAGTGCCACAATTAATTTATTCCAGCACTTTTCAAAATCGCGAAAATTTTCGCCAAAAATGCAAAGGGGTTAGCCTTACTTTTTCTTCATTTTTCGACCAAAAATTTTTCGTCTCAGATTCGTTTCGTATGACTCTCACCTGACTAATTGGACCCCCAGGAACTCAGGAAACGCAGCGGAAAGAGCGTGGGATCAACAGGAGAGAAGTTACGAAGGAAAAAGCACCTGCTGAAAAATGTCGAAAACACAGGTTCTCGTTTTTTGGCTCTAACTTTTGATGCGTTTATCGCAGCGTATTGGGACTGCGCCCAATCGATTTCTCTCGCAAAATTACGTCGGAATAGTGCCACAATTAATTTATTCCAGCACTTTTCAAAATCGCGAAAATTTTCGCCAAAAATGCAAAGGGGTTAGCCTTACTTTTTCTTCATTTTTCGACCAAAAATTTTTCGTCTCAGATTCGTTTCGTATGACTCTCACCTGACTAATTGGACCCCCAGGAACTCAGGAAACGCAGCGGAAAGAGCGTGGGATCAACAGGAGAGAAGTTACGAAGGAAAAAGCACCTGCTGAAAAATGTCGAAAACACAGGTTCTCGTTTTTTGGCTCTAACTTTTGATGCGTTTATCGCAGCGTATTGGGACTGCGCCCAATCGATTTCTCTCGCAAAATTACGTCGGAATAGTGCCACAATTAATTTATTCCAGCACTTTTCAAAATCGCGAAAATTTTCGCCAAAAATGCAAAGGGGTTAGCCTTACTTTTTCTTCATTTTTCGACCAAAAATTTTTCGTCTCAGATTCGTTTCGTATGACTCTCACCTGACTAATTGGACCCCCAGGAACTCAGGAAACGCAGCGGAAAGAGCGTGGGATCAACAGGAGAGAAGTTACGAAGGAAAAAGCACCTGCTGAAAAATGTCGAAAACACAGGTTCTCGTTTTTTGGCTCTAACTTTTGATGCGTTTATCGCAGCGTATTGGGACTGCGCCCAATCGATTTCTCTCGCAAAATTACGTCGGAATAGTGCCACAATTAATTTATTCCAGCACTTTTCAAAATCGCGAAAATTTTCGCCAAAAATGCAAAGGGGTTAGCCTTACTTTTTCTTCATTTTTCGACCAAAAATTTTTCGTCTCAGATTCGTTTCGTATGACTCTCACCTGACTAATTGGACCCCCAGGAACTCAGGAAACGCAGCGGAAAGAGCGTGGGATCAACAGGAGAGAAGTTACGAAGGAAAAAGCACCTGCTGAAAAATGTCGAAAACACAGGTTCTCGTTTTTTGGCTCTAACTTTTGATGCGTTTATCGCAGCGTATTGGGACTGCGCCCAATCGATTTCTCTCGCAAAATTACGTCGGAATAGTGCCACAATTAATTTATTCCAGCACTTTTCAAAATCGCGAAAATTTTCGCCAAAAATGCAAAGGGGTTAGCCTTACTTTTTCTTCATTTTTCGACCAAAAATTTTTCGTCTCAGATTCGTTTCGTATGACTCTCACCTGACTAATTGGACCCCCAGGAACTCAGGAAACGCAGCGGAAAGAGCGTGGGATCAACAGGAGAGAAGTTACGAAGGAAAAAGCACCTGCTGAAAAATGTCGAAAACACAGGTTCTCGTTTTTTGGCTCTAACTTTTGATGCGTTTATCGCAGCGTATTGGGACTGCGCCCAATCGATTTCTCTCGCAAAATTACGTCGGAATAGTGCCACAATTAATTTATTCCAGCACTTTTCAAAATCGCGAAAATTTTCGCCAAAAATGCAAAGGGGTTAGCCTTACTTTTTCTTCATTTTTCGACCAAAAATTTTTCGTCTCAGATTCGTTTCGTATGACTCTCACCTGACTAATTGGACCCCCAGGAACTCAGGAAACGCAGCGGAAAGAGCGTGGGATCAACAGGAGAGAAGTTACGAAGGAAAAAGCACCTGCTGAAAAATGTCGAAAACACAGGTTCTCGTTTTTTGGCTCTAACTTTTGATGCGTTTATCGCAGCGTATTGGGACTGCGCCCAATCGATTTCTCTCGCAAAATTACGTCGGAATAGTGCACAATTAATTTATTCCAGCACTTTTCAAAATCGCGAAAATTTTCGCCAAAAATGCAAAGGGGTTAGCCTTACTTTTTCTTCATTTTTCGACCAAAAATTTTTCGTCTCAGATTCGTTTCGTATGACTCTCACCTGACTAATTGGACCCCCAGGAACTCAGGAAACGCAGCGGAAAGAGCGTGGGATCAACAGGAGAGAAGTTACGAAGGAAAAAGCACCTGCTGAAAAATGTCGAAAACACAGGTTCTCGTTTTTTGGCTCTAACTTTTGATGCGTTTATCGCAGCGTATTGGGACTGCGCCCAATCGATTTCTCTCGCAAAATTACGTCGGAATAGTGCCACAATTAATTTATTCCAGCACTTTTCAAAATCGCGAAAATTTTCGCCAAAAATGCAAAGGGGTTAGCCTTACTTTTTCTTCATTTTTCGACCAAAAATTTTTCGTCTCAGATTCGTTCGTATGACTCTCACCTGACTAATTGGACCCCCAGGAACTCAGGAAACGCAGCGGAAAGAGCGTGGGATCAACAGGAGAGAAGTTACGAAGGAAAAAGCACCTGCTGAAAAATGTCGAAAACACAGGTTCTCGTTTTTTGGCTCTAACTTTTGATGCGTTTATCGCAGCGTATTGGGACTGCGCCCAATCGATTTCTCTCGCAAAATTACGTCGGAATAGTGCCACAATTAATTTATTCCAGCACTTTTCAAAATCGCGAAAATTTTCGCCAAAAATGCAAAGGGGTTAGCCTTACTTTTTCTTCATTTTTCGACCAAAAATTTTTCGTCTCAGATTCGTTTCGTATGACTCTCACCTGACTAATTGGACCCCCAGGAACTCAGGAAACGCAGCGGAAAGAGCGTGGGATCAACAGGAGAGAAGTTACGAAGGAAAAAGCACCTGCTGAAAAATGTCGAAAACACAGGTTCTCGTTTTTTGGCTCTAACTTTTGATGCGTTTATCGCAGCGTATTGGGACTGCGCCCAATCGATTTCTCTCGCAAAATTACGTCGGAATAGTGCCACAATTAATTTATTCCAGCACTTTTCAAAATCGCGAAAATTTTCGCCAAAAATGCAAAGGGGTTAGCCTTACTTTTTCTTCATTTTTCGACCAAAAATTTTTCGTCTCAGATTCGTTTCGTATGACTCTCACCTGACTAATTGGACCCCCAGGAACTCAGGAAACGCAGCGGAAAGAGCGTGGGATCAACAGGAGAGAAGTTACGAAGGAAAAAGCACCTGCTGAAAAATGTCGAAAACACAGGTTCTCGTTTTTGGCTCTAACTTTTGATGCGTTTATCGCAGCGTATTGGGACTGCGCCCAATCGATTTCTCTCGCAAAATTACGTCGGAATAGTGCCACAATTAATTTATTCCAGCACTTTTCAAAATCGCGAAAATTTTCGCCAAAATGCAAAGGGGTTAGCCTTACTTTTTCTTCATTTTTCGACCAAAAATTTTTCGTCTCAGATTCGTTTCGTATGACTCTCACCTGACTAATTGGACCCCCAGGAACTCAGGAAACGCAGCGAAAGAGCGTGGGATCAACAGGAGAGAAGTTACGAAGGAAAAAGCACCTGCTGAAAAATGTCGAAAACACAGGTTCTCGTTTTTTGGCTCTAACTTTTGATGCGTTTATCGCAGCGTATTGGGACTGCGCCCAATCGATTTCTCTCGCAAAATTACGTCGGAATAGTGCCACAATTAATTTATTCCAGCACTTTTCAAAATCGCGAAAATTTTCGCCAAAAATGCAAAGGGGTTAGCCTTACTTTTTCTTCATTTTTCGACCAAAAATTTTTCGTCTCAGATTCGTTTCGTATGACTCTCACCTGACTAATTGGACCCCCAGGAACTCAGGAAACGCAGCGGAAAGAGCGTGGGATCAACAGGAGAGAAGTTACGAAGGAAAAAGCACCTGCTGAAAAATGTCGAAAACACAGGTTCTCGTTTTTTGGCTCTAACTTTTGATGCGTTTATCGCAGCGTATTGGGACTGCGCCCAATCGATTTCTCTCGCAAAATTACGTCGGAATAGTGCCACAATTAATTTATTCCAGCACTTTTCAAAATCGCGAAAATTTTCGCCAAAAATGCAAAGGGGTTAGCCTTACTTTTTCTTCATTTTTCGACCAAAAATTTTTCGTCTCAGATTCGTTTCGTATGACTCTCACCTGACTAATTGGACCCCCAGGAACTCAGGAAACGCAGCGGAAAGAGCGTGGGATCAACAGGAGAGAAGTTACGAAGGAAAAAGCACCTGCTGAAAAATGTCGAAAACACAGGTTCTCGTTTTTTGGCTCTAACTTTTGATGCGTTTATCGCAGCGTATTGGGACTGCGCCCAATCGATTTCTCTCGCAAAATTACGTCGGAATAGTGCCACAATTAATTTATTCCAGCACTTTTCAAAATCGCGAAAATTTTCGCCAAAAATGCAAAGGGGTTAGCCTTACTTTTTCTTCATTTTTCGACCAAAAATTTTTCGTCTCAGATTCGTTTCGTATGACTCTCACCTGACTAATTGGACCCCCAGGAACTCAGGAAACGCAGCGGAAAGAGCGTGGGATCAACAGGAGAGAAGTTACGAAGGAAAAAGCACCTGCTGAAAAATGTCGAAAACACAGGTTCTCGTTTTTTGGCTCTAACTTTTGATGCGTTTATCGCAGCGTATTGGGACTGCGCCCAATCGATTTCTCTCGCAAAATTACGTCGGAATAGTGCCACAATTAATTTATTCCAGCACTTTTCAAAATCGCGAAAATTTTCGCCAAAAATGCAAAGGGGTTAGCCTTACTTTTTCTTCATTTTTCGACCAAAAATTTTTCGTCTCAGATTCGTTTCGTATGACTCTCACCTGACTAATTGGACCCCCAGGAACTCAGGAAACGCAGCGGAAAGAGCGTGGGATCAACAGGAGAGAAGTTACGAAGGAAAAAGCACCTGCTGAAAAATGTCGAAAACACAGGTTCTCGTTTTTTGGCTCTAACTTTTGATGCGTTTATCGCAGCGTATTGGGACTGCGCCCCAATCGATTTCTCTCGCAAAATTACGTCGGAATAGTGCCACAATTAATTTATTCCAGCACTTTTCAAAATCGCGAAAATTTTCGCCAAAAATGCAAAGGGGTTAGCCTTACTTTTTCTTCATTTTTCGACCAAAAATTTTTCGTCTCAGATTCGTTTCGTATGACTCTCACCTGACTAATTGGACCCCCAGGAACTCAGGAAACGCAGCGGAAAGAGCGTGGGATCAACAGGAGAGAAGTTACGAAGGAAAAAGCACCTGCTGAAAAATGTCGAAAACACAGGTTCTCGTTTTTTGGCTCTAACTTTTGATGCGTTTATCGCAGCGTATTGGGACTGCGCCCAATCGATTTCTCTCGCAAAATTACGTCGGAATAGTGCCACAATTAATTTATTCCAGCACTTTTCAAAATCGCGAAAATTTTCGCCAAAAATGCAAAGGGGTTAGCCTTACTTTTTCTTCATTTTTCGACCAAAAATTTTTCGTCTCAGATTCGTTTCGTATGACTCTCACCTGACTAATTGGACCCCCAGGAACTCAGGAAACGCAGCGGAAAGAGCGTGGGATCAACAGGAGAGAAGTTACGAAGGAAAAAGCACCTGCTGAAAAATGTCGAAAACACAGGTTCTCGTTTTTTGGCTCTAACTTTTGATGCGTTTATCGCAGCGTATTGGGACTGCGCCCAATCGATTTCTCTCGCAAAATTACGTCGGAATAGTGCCACAATTAATTTATTCCAGCACTTTTCAAAATCGCGAAATTTTCGCCAAAAATGCAAAGGGGTTAGCCTTACTTTTTCTTCATTTTTCGACCAAAAATTTTTCGTCTCAGATTCGTTTCGTATGACTCTCACCTGACTAATTGGACCCCCAGGAACTCAGGAAACGCAGCGGAAAGAGCGTGGGATCAACAGGAGAGAAGTTACGAAGGAAAAAGCACCTGCTGAAAAATGTCGAAAACACAGGTTCTCGTTTTTTGGCTCTAACTTTTGATGCGTTTATCGCAGCGTATTGGGACTGCGCCCAATCGATTTCTCTCGCAAAATTACGTCGGAATAGTGCCACAATTAATTTATTCCAGCACTTTTCAAAATCGCGAAAATTTCGCCAAAAATGCAAAGGGGTTAGCCTTACTTTTTCTTCATTTTTCGACCAAAAATTTTTCGTCTCAGATTCGTTTCGTATGACTCTCACCTGACTAATTGGACCCCCAGGAACTCAGGAAACGCAGCGGAAAGAGCGTGGGATCAACAGGAGAGAAGTTACGAAGGAAAAAGCACCTGCTGAAAAATGTCGAAAACACAGGTTCTCGTTTTTTGGCTCTAACTTTTGATGCGTTTATCGCAGCGTATTGGGACTGCGCCCAATCGATTTCTCTCGCAAAATTACGTCGGAATAGTGCCACAATTAATTTATTCCCAGCA
>NW_025791620.1:0-2500 GCF_021155785.1 Neodiprion fabricii
GTCCGAGACGAGCGAAAGGCGATGCGCGGCGTCCCGGAGTCTATACGGGCCGACGGGACTCGATGAAGTTTCGTTCCGAGTCGACCGAGAGGCGATGCGCGGCGTCCCGGAGTCGATACGGGCCGACGGGACTTGTGAAAATTTCGGTTCGAGACGAGCGAAGGGCGATGCGCGGCGTCCCGGAGTCTATACGGGCCGACGGGACTTGTGAAAATTTCGGTTCGAGACGAGCGAAAGGCGATGCGCGGCGTCCCGGAGTCGATACGGGCCGACGGGACTTGTGAAAATTTCGTTCCGAGTCGACCGAGAGGCGATGCGCGGCGTCCCGGAGTCGATACGGGCCGACGGGACTTGTGAAAATTTCGGTTCGAGACGAGCGAAAGGCGATGCGCGGCGTCCCGGAGTCTATACGGGCCGACGGGACTCGATGAAGTTTCGTTCCGAGTCGACCGAGAGGCGATGCGCGGCGTCCCGGAGTCGATACGGGCCGACGGGACTTGTGAAAATTTCGGTCCGAGTCGACCGAGAGGCGATGCGCGGCGTCCCGGAGTCTATACGGGCCGACGGGACTCGATGAAGTTTCGTTCCGAGTCGACCGAGAGGCGATGCGCGGCGTCCCGGAGTCGATACGGGCCGACGGGACTTGTGAAAATTTCGGTTCGAGACGAGCGAAGGGCGATGCGCGGCGTCCCGGAGTCTATACGGGCCGACGGGACTTGTGAAAATTTCGGTTCGAGACGAGCGAAAGGCGATGCGCGGCGTCCCGGAGTCGATACGGGCCGACGGGACTTGTGAAAATTTCGTTCCGAGTCGACCGAGAGGCGATGCGCGGCGTCCCGGAGTCGATACGGGCCGACGGGACTTGTGAAAATTTCGGTTCGAGACGAGCGAAAGGCGATGCGCGGCGTCCCGGAGTCTATACGGGCCGACGGGACTCGATGAAGTTTTCGTTCCGAGTCGACCGAGAGGCGATGCGCGGCGTCCCGGAGTCGATACGGGCCGACGGGACTTGTGAAAATTTCGGTCCGAGTCGACCGAGAGGCGATGCGCGGCGTCCCGGAGTCGATACGGGCCGACGGGACTTGTAAAAATTTCGGTCCGAGTCGACCGAAAGGCGATGCGCGGCGTCCCGGAGTCGATACGGGCCGACGGGACTTGTAAAAATTACGGTCCGAGTCGACCGAAAGGCGATGCGCGGCGTCCCGGAGTCGATACGGGCCGACGGGACTTGTAAAAAATTACGGTCCGAGTCGACCGAAAGGCGATGCGCGGCGTCCCGGAGTCGATACGGGCCGACGGGGACTTGTAAAAATTACGGTCCGAGTCGACCGAAAGGCGATGCGCGGCGTCCCGGAGTCGATACGGGCCGACGGGACTTGTGAAAATTTCGGTCCGAGTCGACCGAGAGGCGATGCGCGGCGTCCCGGAGTCGATACGGGCCGACGGGACTTGTAAGAATTTCGGTCCGAGTCGACCGAAAGGCGATGCGCGGCGTCCCGGAGTCGATACGGGCCGACGGGACTTGTGAGAATTTCGGTCCGAGTCGACCGAAAGGCGATGCGCGGCGTCCCGGAGTCGATACGGGCCGACGGGACTTGTAAAAATTTCGGTCCGAGTCGACCGAAAGGCGATGCGCGGCGTCCCGGAGTCGATACGGGCCGACGGGACTTGTAAAAATTACGGTCCGAGTCGACCGAAAGGCGATGCGCGGCGTCCCGGAGTCGATACGGGCCGACGGGACTTGTAAAAATTACGGTCCGAGTCGACCGAAAGGCGATGCGCGGCGTCCCGGAGTCGATACGGGCCGACGGGACTTGTAAAAATTTCGGTCCGAGTCGACCGAAAGGCGATGCGCGGCGTCCCGGAGTCGATCCGGGCCGGGAGCCTGTCGGAACATCGTCAAATGAGCCTCGGTTAATTTCGACAAAGTTCCCGGAGTTCAAAATTTTTTCGATAGCCCGCGGAGGTTTCGCCCCGTAAGCCGACCGTGCTACCACCGTACCGGCGCCGACGTCCTAGCGGCCAGGCTCCTACTAGTAAGAGGAGCGAGTCGGTCGGGCCGGTCTCCCGTCGTCCGCCTGCTACGCCGTACCGGTACGTGCTCGAGCACGATACGTACGTCGGCGTAGACCAGGAGCGGGCGTTCGCGGACCGTTCCGTGCCTCGTACCAAAGAAACTACGCGACTCGCGTTGTTTCATCTATCGTCACTGCATTACCGCGGGTCGGTGTCTCAGACCGAATGGCCCTTGACGCGGTACCAAGAAGTTCGGCTCTCCGTGAAACACGGAAGGCTGAACGCTCCAACGCACGCGTCAACTCGCTTCTTTCCGAGCGTACACTCAAAGACCAGAGACGTTATAACAACGTATCCCAGACGCTTTCAATCTAGCCGACGGGTACGGGAGATCGTTCGAACGCTTATAAGCCGAGTGTCGAGGTGGCGGCACACGGAACCGGGGCTGCCTGCGTGCAGTCCCGAAACACACAGTAGACGCGCG
>NW_025791621.1:12500-15000 GCF_021155785.1 Neodiprion fabricii
CCGCCGCCGATTGGTTTTGATCTAATAAAAGCATTCCTTCCATCTCTGGTCGGAACTCTGTTTGCATGTATTAGCTCTAGAATTACCACAGTTATCCAAGTAAATGTGTGTACGATCTAAGAAACCATAACTGATTTAATGAGCCATTCGCGGTTTCACCTTAATTTGGCTTGCACTGAGACATGCATGGCTTAATCTTTGAGACAAGCATATGACTACTGGCAGGATCAACCAGGGAGCTTCGATACAAAATCTCGGCTCGGACGTGCGCCACCCATCGCCGACCGGGTCTCGTAGCCCGGTCGGCCGCGCGTCTACTGTGTGTTTCGGGACTGCACGCAGGCAGCCCCGGTTCCGTGTGCCGCCACCTCGACACTCGGCTTATAAGCGTTCGAACGATCTCCCGTACCCGTCGGCTAGATTGAAAGCGTCTGGGATACGTTGTTATAACGTCTCTGGTCTTTGAGTGTACGCTCGGAAAGAAGCGAGTTGACGCGTGCGTTGGAGCGTTCAGCCTTCCGTGTTTCACGGAGAGCCGAACTTCTTGGTACCGCGTCAAGGGCCATTCGGTCTGAGACACCGACCCGCGGTAATGCAGTGACGATAGATGAAACAACGCGAGTCGCGTAGTTTCTTTGGTACGAGGCACGGAACGGTCCGCGAACGCCCGCTCCTGGTCTACGCCGACGTACGTATCGTGCTCGAGCACGTACCGGTACGGCGTAGCAGGCGGACGACGGGAGACCGGCCCGACCGACTCGCTCCTCTTACTAGTAGGAGCCTGGCCGCTAGGACGTCGGCGCCGGTACGGTGGTAGCACGGTCGGCTTACGGGGCGAAACCTCCGCGGGCTATCGAAAAAATTTTGAACTCCGGGAACTTTGTCGAAATTAACCGAGGCTCATTTGACGATGTTCCGACAGGCTCCCGGCCCGGATCGACTCCGGGACGCCGCGCATCGCCTTTCGGTCGACTCGGACCGAAATTTTTACAAGTCCCGTCGGCCCGTATCGACTCCGGGACGCCGCGCATCGCCTTTCGGTCGACTCGGACCGTAATTTTTACAAGTCCCGTCGGCCCGTATCGACTCCGGGACGCCGCGCATCGCCTTTCGGTCGACTCGGACCGTAATTTTTACAAGTCCCGTCGGCCCGTATCGACTCCGGGACGCCGCGCATCGCCTTTCGGTCGACTCGGACCGAAATTTTTACAAGTCCCGTCGGCCCGTATCGACTCCGGGACGCCGCGCATCGCCTTTCGGTCGACTCGGACCGAAATTCTCACAAGTCCCGTCGGCCCGTATCGACTCCGGGACGCCGCGCATCGCCTTTCGGTCGACTCGGACCGAAATTCTTACAAGTCCCGTCGGCCCGTATCGACTCCGGGACGCCGCGCATCGCCTCTCGGTCGACTCGGACCGAAATTTTCACAAGTCCCGTCGGCCCGTATCGACTCCGGGACGCCGCGCATCGCCTTTCGGTCGACTCGGACCGTAATTTTTACAAGTCCCGTCGGCCCGTATCGACTCCGGGACGCCGCGCATCGCCTTTCGGTCGACTCGGACCGTAATTTTTACAAGTCCCGTCGGCCCGTATCGACTCCGGGACGCCGCGCATCGCCTTTCGGTCGACTCGGACCGTAATTTTTACAAGTCCCGTCGGCCCGTATCGACTCCGGGACGCCGCGCATCGCCTTTCGGTCGACTCGGACCGAAATTTTTACAAGTCCCGTCGGCCCGTATCGACTCCGGGACGCCGCGCATCGCCTCTCGGTCGACTCGGACCGAAATTTTCACAAGTCCCGTCGGCCCGTATCGACTCCGGGACGCCGCGCATCGCCTCTCGGTCGACTCGGAACGAAACTTCATCGAGTCCCGTCGGCCCGTATAGACTCCGGGACGCCGCGCATCGCCTTTCGCTCGTCTCGAACCGAAATTTTCACAAGTCCCGTCGGCCCGTATCGACTCCGGGACGCCGCGCATCGCCTCTCGGTCGACTCGGAACGAAATTTTCACAAGTCCCGTCGGCCCGTATCGACTCCGGGACGCCGCGCATCGCCTTTCGCTCGTCTCGAACCGAAATTTTCACAAGTCCCGTCGGCCCGTATAGACTCCGGGACGCCGCGCATCGCCCTTCGCTCGTCTCGAACCGAAATTTTCACAAGTCCCGTCGGCCCGTATCGACTCCGGGACGCCGCGCATCGCCTCTCGGTCGACTCGGAACGAAACTTCATCGAGTCCCGTCGGCCCGTATAGACTCCGGGACGCCGCGCATCGCCTCTCGGTCGACTCGGACCGAAATTTTCACAAGTCCCGTCGGCCCGTATCGACTCCGGGACGCCGCGCATCGCCTCTCGGTCGACTCGGAACGAAACTTCATCGAGTCCCGTCGGCCCGTATAGACTCCGGGACGCCGCGCATCGCCTTTCGCTCGTCTCGAACCG
This sequence comes from Neodiprion fabricii, assembly GCF_021155785.1. Lineage (NCBI taxonomy): Eukaryota > Metazoa > Arthropoda > Insecta > Hymenoptera > Diprionidae > Neodiprion > Neodiprion fabricii. The sequence continues at coordinate 14,942 of NW_025791621.1, forward strand.
AAATTTTCACAAGTCCCGTCGGCCCGTATCGACTCCGGGACGCCGCGCATCGCCTCTCG
>NW_025791621.1:25000-26625 GCF_021155785.1 Neodiprion fabricii
TCACAAGTCCCGTCGGCCCGTATCGACTCCGGGACGCCGCGCATCGCCTTTCGGTCGACTCGGACCGTAATTTTTACAAGTCCCGTCGGCCCGTATCGACTCCGGGACGCCGCGCATCGCCTTTCGGTCGACTCGGACCGTAATTTTTACAAGTCCCGTCGGCCCGTATCGACTCCGGGACGCCGCGCATCGCCTTTCGGTCGACTCGGACCGTAATTTTTACAAGTCCCGTCGGCCCGTATCGACTCCGGGACGCCGCGCATCGCCTTTCGGTCGACTCGGACCGAAATTTTTACAAGTCCCGTCGGCCCGTATCGACTCCGGGACGCCGCGCATCGCCTCTCGGTCGACTCGGACCGAAATTTTCACAAGTCCCGTCGGCCCGTATCGACTCCGGGACGCCGCGCATCGCCTCTCGGTCGACTCGGAACGAAACTTCATCGAGTCCCGTCGGCCCGTATAGACTCCGGGACGCCGCGCATCGCCTTTCGCTCGTCTCGAACCGAAATTTTCACAAGTCCCGTCGGCCCGTATCGACTCCGGGACGCCGCGCATCGCCTCTCGGTCGACTCGGAACGAAATTTTCACAAGTCCCGTCGGCCCGTATCGACTCCGGGACGCCGCGCATCGCCTTTCGCTCGTCTCGAACCGAAATTTTCACAAGTCCCGTCGGCCCGTATAGACTCCGGGACGCCGCGCATCGCCCTTCGCTCGTCTCGAACCGAAATTTTCACAAGTCCCGTCGGCCCGTATCGACTCCGGGACGCCGCGCATCGCCTCTCGGTCGACTCGGAACGAAACTTCATCGAGTCCCGTCGGCCCGTATAGACTCCGGGACGCCGCGCATCGCCTCTCGGTCGACTCGGACCGAAATTTTCACAAGTCCCGTCGGCCCGTATCGACTCCGGGACGCCGCGCATCGCCTCTCGGTCGACTCGGAACGAAACTTCATCGAGTCCCGTCGGCCCGTATAGACTCCGGGACGCCGCGCATCGCCTTTCGCTCGTCTCGAACCGAAATTTTCACAAGTCCCGTCGGCCCGTATCGACTCCGGGACGCCGCGCATCGCCTCTCGGTCGACTCGGAACGAAATTTTCACAAGTCCCGTCGGCCCGTATCGACTCCGGGACGCCGCGCATCGCCTTTCGCTCGTCTCGAACCGAAATTTTCACAAGTCCCGTCGGCCCGTATAGACTCCGGGACGCCGCGCATCGCCCTTCGCTCGTCTCGAACCGAAATTTTCACAAGTCCCGTCGGCCCGTATCGACTCCGGGACGCCGCGCATCGCCTCTCGGTCGACTCGGAACGAAACTTCATCGAGTCCCGTCGGCCCGTATCGACTCCGGGACGCCGCGCATCGCCTCTCGGTCGACTCGGAACGAAACTTCATCGAGTCCCGTCGGCCCGTATAGACTCCGGGACGCCGCGCATCGCCTTTCGCTCGTCTCGGACCGAAATTTTCACAAGTCCCGTCGGCCCGTATCGACTCCGGGACGCCGCGCATCGCCTCTCGGTCGACTCGGAACGAAACTTCATCGATTCCCGTCGGCCCGTATAGACTCCGGGACGCCGCGCATCGCCCTTCGCTCGTCTCGAACCGAAATTTTCACAAGTCCCGTCGGCCC
>NW_025791622.1:0-27641 GCF_021155785.1 Neodiprion fabricii
GTTCGCAAGCGTGATAAACGAGTTAAAGCGCATGCAAAAATCCTGGCAGAAAGAGCTAAAGAAAATACCGAAAAAACACAAGAACGGAGAAGGCAACAACTGATCCAGAGACAAAAAGAACTGGAAAGTTATACCGAGCCGGAATGGTCAAAGTTTTCTAATATCGAACAAGATTTAAAGGTTATTGAAGCAAATCTTGCTGCTGAGTTTGGAGAGGAATTAACTTCAAATATAGATTCTAAAGATGCCGATGATACGGATAGTAACACCCTGTATTGCGTTGCTTGCAGCAAAATATACAAGACACAGAAAGCATTTACGAATCACGAAAATTCCAAGAAACACGACGATAATGTTTCAACCATGATAGCCTCCTTCATGGCTGATGAAAATATGGAATTTGAATGCAGTATTCGAAAGTACAATTCGGACTTTGAATTGAATTTTAAATGCGGTAGCAAAAGAAATATTTGTTTGATAAGTCGAAACCGGAAAAGTGTGATATTGGCAATAAGCCGAGAAATACGAGATCTCTTGATGAACCGCAGTGAGAATATCGATGTGAATGCGAAAGGCAACCAGCGAAGTACATCAAATGAAGAAATGATTTCGGATAGTGAATCAAGTTCTACAAGTGAAAAAAATACAAATAAGCTTGTGAAAAAACAAGGTGTTGAACTAGCCACAGGCCCAGAACCGGAAGACTTTCTTATAGTAATTAAAATACACGATAACATGAATATAGTGATTCCTGAATGTAAATTGATATCAGACCAAGAGAACGAACTTGACAACCCAGTGTTACATATGACAGAAAAATCTCGCAAAAGTAAGAACAAAAAGCGTAAAAATGTTCAAAAAGTCATTCTTGAACAAACAACCGACGATGAGCAAGAACTAGATGCTCATTTTGGGTGGTCCAAGAAACAGCGAAGGAAACAAAAACAAAAGGAAGCAACTCTTGACAACAAATATCACACTGTCCCAGAAACGATTGACAATTTTACTAAAGGCAACAAAGTAAATTTTGACGATACTGACTTGAGCTTTGAAGTAGATGCCAGATTATTAACTCAAAGTACAAAAAAATCTAAAGGTAAGAGAGCAAAGGAAGCAAGAAGAATTCAGAAGTTAAGCTCTGATGAGAGCAGACGCAAGGACAAGAAGGAAAAAAAGAGAGAAGGGTCATGGGAAGAAAGCGTTCTGGATTTATATCACTTGTGTATTCTATGTGGAGTAGACTATCTAATCAAGAATGAATTATATGATCATTTTGCGGAGACTGGTCATTTTATCCATATCCGGAATTTACCAAAGAATGAGATGTATGATTATTATATGGAGGCCGGTTATTTTTCATATATGCCGAATTTAATTTATCATTTTTAAAATGTTTAAGGGCTATTCTGGTTTGGACGCCCGAATTTTAGGTGTTTTTCGGATGCTGAAAAAAAAAAAAAAAACCAATAAATATTTTTCGTATCCATTTTCTTTTACCAGTTATTTATTGATATTTTAAGAGTATAAAAAAGTCAAATTAGTTAAAAAATAATGAAAATTGAAAAATCTGCAGGCCGGCAAATTGGGGGCTCACAAAAAAATGGCGTGTCTTGGTTGGCAGGATTCTAGTCCTTCCAGTGATCTGAAACAAATTTTTTTTTTTTAAATTCTTAAAGAAGAAGGATGTAGTTATCGCACTACGTGTGGGTTTTTGAGGAGAAGAATTTTTCATAAAATGGCGGCGGTGTGAAAAATGAGTCGCGTTTTTTCCCTGGTTTTTTCAACTTTCAGAATTTTTAAAACATAGTAAAACAAAAAAAATTTTTCGCAAGCACGCTTCTTTACGCGATGCTCTAATATATACAGAAGCTCCGTGCCAAATTGCAAGTAAATTGGTTGATTAGAACTTGGGATATCGTACCAACCGTATCGAAAATAGTAGTTTTGAGAAAAACGCGTTTAAAGTTTGAGGTCGAGTTTCGCGGAGTCTGATTCGTTTAATGGCGTGTTATACTTACATTTTCCTAAGCAGCGATCCCTGCCCCATTTTTCCACTTCAAACGTGAGATTTTGTTTTTTTCTAAGAAAATATCGACTACAAAAGACCTTTTTTAACTGATTCTTCTTAATCATTGTTTGCCTACTGTGTAATGTTCATTCGTTCCGGCCGGACCGCCGACCGGTTTAGTCGGCGCGTGACAAATGAAGCTGTAAATTTGAAAAGAATGAGAATTTTGAAAAATCCTCTTACGGACATATTCTTAAAACTCTAAGCTTTGAAAATATGGCCAGAAAAAAATCGAATTTTTCGAATTTCTAAACCAGAATACCCCCTTAAGACAATCCTGTGAAGAGTATATAATCTGGGCGACGTGATAATAAATTCCCGAACGATCTTGTGTTTGGGGGTCAGCGAGTCTTACCTAATTTCCAGAAAAATATTTACAAGTAGTATTTTTGTTTGGAAAGGTCTGGGATTTCTGCTGCAAATAAACTGACTGGGAACAACAATATATCACAATTAACATGGTAAAAAAAGTCATTTGCAATTTTTCAAAGAACGCAAGATCGATCTTCCAACTGTTCTCCGTGGAGTAGGCCTACTGGGGATACCACGTGAAAAAAAAAAACGCGCCGGGTGTTCTACCGCTTGCGGTGGTGTGGAAACGAGCACAAGTGAGCTTATTTTCACTGGTCAAATACTAACGTATGTATTGTAGTTATTCAAATGACAATTTTATTACTGCGCAAATTTAACTTACTGTCAATGAAACTCATGCTTCGATGATCTGTAACGAATGTGGAATCGTAATAACTTCGGATTTCTCTAATTTAGTCGGAGTGAATTCCACGTGAATACATTTTTCTTTTTGATAAATTTCGCTTTTTAATTGAAATGCGTAAGATGCGCATGCCTTTGGAAATTCAGAATTTGGCAATTCCAACATCTTTCTCCCTCTCTTGACCTTGCGCAGTCGACACAGTAAAGTCGTTGAATTGTAAAATTCGAAATTTCCAGTCTTTACTCATTGGACAGCTCGACTTTTCGGAGAAATTAGTTCTATTTCAATTGCCTATCCGGCACAGCATTCCCACTATTTCTTTCTTGAATTTTTTGTATTACAAGAATTCGTAAATTCAAATTTAACCGCGCGTTTTGTGCGTAAACTTGATACTGCAAGGTTCTGAGCACAAGTCATTCAGCGCCGTGGCTGACACGCGTCGCGCACGGACATTGATAAAACAATTATCAACTACCGTTTGAGTCGAATCATGGTCACCCGCAATCAACACGGTGCTCGGATCAAGTTGTTACAATAAACCACGATATTTGCGTAACAAATGAGCACGTCTCCCGTGACAACTGATAAAGAGCAAAAAACGCGAAGCTCATTCGAAACCGGCTACTAAAAGTGACAAAAAGAACGATGTTGAGAAATTATGTACGATTGTCATACGGGTGATCCGTCTAAAAGACCCAACATGATGGAATACAGTAAGAAATTCACTCCCATCTTCGCTTTTGAATCTATTTTGTCGGAAATTATTTAAAATTCTTACGAACAATTTCTATACCCGCTTGATTTTCCAGATTACTTAACCGAATCTACTGTTGAATACGTATTGCAATAAATCATTGTACTTACATAAATAAAAAGAAAGGCAACTAATACGATAACTTGCATCTTATAATATTATCAACTGATTTGAGACCCAATTAGGTATCACCAAAGAAATGTTTCGTCATATTATACGTGTTGATTCATTGCTCGCCATAGAAAGGAAGAGATTCGTCAGTAACGCATATCACAAATCGGTTGCATTGAAAAATATTACTACTTCAGTGGGAATAATTTTCAACGGCTGATTATCACATTATTGTTACTTGGGATCTGATTATGAATAGAATAGTGTGTCCAAAAGGTCGTATCTACGATACATTCGTGAATTCGTGAATTTAACGGACTTGTGTATATTTCCCCAAAACGGTCAATCAGCCCACCACGGGAACCCGATGCTGTTCCAATAACTCATCAACGACGCATATTTCTTGGATGATTTCTAAACAATTACATGAATTTCAAACAAGTTTCTTGCAATTTTAACACATATTATGTAACTCATTAACATTCCACCAATGTCCCCTCCTCGCTTCGTGAAATTATTCTTCTACCTAAGCCTGCCAAATTTTTAAATTCTGTTTGCGGAAATCTGTAGAAATACTGGGATAGATCAGAATCTTGTCTCAGAAAAGACCAATGGATTGTTGGAAGTAGAAGAACGCTCTTGAAGCTTCCGAAAGGTCTTACAACTTTTCCGCTATGTTTTTTTTACAGAAATATCGAACTTCAAAGCCTGCACGTATCCAAACTTCTTGCCAAGACTTTTGACGCATTCATTCGAGCGATAAACAGTTCAGCATGAAACCATCCGTATATAATTGATAAGGATTTGATTACAAATAATCCGGAATACCCATCTTTACGTCAGTCGTTATAGTTTCTCATATCCAATTTATAACTGTAATTAGTTATCATCGTTTTTCAAAAAAGTTTCCTGAGTGGAACGTGGGATTGACGTACATTAAATTACGTTCAATTGTTATTAATTTACTTTACATCGGTAAAACCTTATTCACAGACTTTTTATCGATGTCACTTTTTAATTACGCACGTTTGGGTTGCATGTTCCAACAATTGGATTGATACTGTAACTTCTGTCTCTCGGACTTTCAACATTTAACTAGTAATTTTCTACCGAATTGACAATGAATGATTTTCATTCCCGTTTATTCATAATAATCTATGAATTTCACCTCCTCAACACTACAACGCTCGGTAATCATTCAACTTTCGTCCTGAACGACAGAATCGCGAGTCATATCATTATCACTATACGGAGAATCTTCTTGTAACAAAAATTCCAGTACAGACAGGTAATTTGTGGACACTTCGTGCATTTTGACAATGTTTCATGAATTTCTTCATGAAAGTAGGAGAAGATAATTATTTTGTCGTGAATAACATCTTAAAATATAATGAGCGTTTCCTATAATTCCGACTAAGAAATATCGTCAAAGTTTACGAGATGTCCGCAAATTACCATTCAGCATGGGGATTCTCAATACAGAAGGTACCTTGATTATAATGTACTTCACTTTTCTGAAGAAATAAAATTCAAAAATGACTCGCTATTGATGGATATTGTATGGCCGGATATCCGGCCAAATTGCTATCCTGCACATCCTTAATATTATTATTAGGGGTTAACGGCAAAGTGTAGAAATTGCGGGTAATGTAGTATCGACTTTGTCGGGTATATGTATTATATTTTCAAACTCGAAATCCCTAATAATCAACACGGGCACTGCCATAAATGTATAATGAAGCGGACGGATGTGGGCAATTATAATCTGGGCCATTTGTTAATAAATTTCTGAACAATCTGGTGTTTGGGGGTCAGCGGACAGAGTCATAAACTAACCGGGTAATTGTGTGAGAAATTCGTCGGGGAAGGTCAATTTTGAAAGGTGAAAAACCGTCAAGGTTTTTCTAGCGACATTTCGGCTGGGCCTAGCTAGCCATTATCAGGATTAAAGGACATTCCTAAGCGCTCAGGTATTCGTTATACGGCTGCCATCGAAGAAGTGATTTTATGGCAGCACTTCCTCGATGGTAGCCATGTCCTTTAATCCTGATAATGGCTGGCCAGACCCAGCCGAATCGTCGCTAAAAGAACCTCAACGGTTTTTCACCTGTCACCTTTGTCACATGTGACCTTCCCCGACGAAATCCTGACTCATATACCTTCTCGGGTCACGAAAAGCCACTCGTATAACCAGGTCATATGAGTAGACTTTGCGAAGGACCGACTAGCGACGAGGGAGGACCACCCCGATCACCACCAAGCCATCATGGAGCTGTGCGGATGACGAAATTGCGATCTAACGTTAAGTTCTGCGCCGCGATGCTACGACAGGTTCGCGTCGAGTTGCGCAATCTACGAAATCGATGACGGATCGATTATTGCGTATTCTTGTAGGTATGACGTCACGTAGGGCATTGCGTACCGAGATCCGTGTTGCGGCAGGTCGTCGATTTTGTAAATCACTCAAGTTCTGGCGATATTACGAGATAGTCGCTTTTTGGAGCTTTGCGAACCAATGGAGCCGCCAAAAATCACGAGGGGATTAGAGAATTTGTTGCGTGGATGTAGAACGGTAAGCGCTGCTTATATCCTCGTGACTGAATTACTAGAGTCATCGAGTAACGGCTTGCCGAATAACGACTAGCCGTTTTGGATTTGCATTGTCGAAAAGTACTCGAAATTTGTTTGCCGATACTTTTGCTTGGTGACGGTAGTCTGAGTTGCGCGTTATGGAGTTGAATAAATTTTAAGTTGGCGAGAATATTGAGTAGAGTCACGATTTGGAGTTAAGTCTTTTTCGTTTTTTAATTCAATTGCAGCCCGAATTCCGCTCTACAAGGTTGAGTTACGGTAACGGATTTTTCAGTGTCGTCTCTCGTCTAGGTCGCAAATTGCCGAAATGGAGTGTTCAAATTAGCAAATACCTTTTTTCAGAGCTTTGAGAAAGTTTGAGTTCGAATGCGTCACGCTTGCGTTTAGTTGAGTTCACGTTTAGTTAAGATAAATAACCTCGGCGACCGAGGTGCAGTAAAAATCAGCGTCACAGTAAACACATTACATAAGGAACAACTATACATCTTCATCCTTTGGTTAACTTCTTCGACTATTTCTCCTATCGTTCGCATCAAGAAAAGGTTTCTAACTCTATAAACAGGAAACCAGGTGTATATTTATTTTGCATCTATTTAGATAACATTATTTTTGTCGATCTGATGGAGTTGCATTAACATTACTGAATTTGGCTCAAATGAACTTGTATAGTTGAAAAGTATAGATAGATAGATGGATAGATACGTCGTTCGACTCTGCAAAATTTGAATACACGCTGTGAACGATGGTAACACCAGTCCTTGTCGTTTTTACGTACCGATCGTTTGTCGGACTGGGTTGCGCGCGCACGACAGTTTGTCGGACTGGGTTGCGCGCGCACGACACGATGCAGAGGGCGTCGCTTGACGATGAACTCATAACGCCCCCACCCTATTACGAAAAGTCCCATGAGGCTATCAGTCGTTCCGTGTCCTCAGTCGACGCTGGATGTATCTTCAGTCAACGCTGCGGACATAGTTCACAGTACGTTCGAAATATATACCGAAAATTGAATAATTGACTTTATACGAAAGTTAATCTTTGATATCTCGACCTTGGTGATGCTGCTTATTGCTTTCAACAATCTCATCAAAAGAGATTTCAGTTGTTAGTAAAATATCCAACATATCTTCACATCGTTATATGAAATACCCAGAAAGTATGAAGTGCCACTACGAAGTACTCGGCGTTTCGAGAGATGCGTCAGACGACGATTTGAAAAAAGCGTACAGAAAACTAGCACTGGAATGCCATCCTGATAAGAATTTCGACAATACTGAAGATGCTAAAGAACAATTTCAAATCGTCCAACGAGCATGGGAGGTCTTAAGTGATCCGCAAGAACGAGCCTGGTATGACAATCACCGAGAAGCTATTTTGAAAGGAGGGATAGGAGGGAATTACAAAGATGATTCGATCGATTTGTTCCAATACTTTACTGCGAGCTGTTATGAGGGCTATGGCGATGGCGAAAAAGAATTTTACACGGTTTATGGAAAAGTTTTTGAACAACTGACTGCTGAAGAATCAGAGTTTTGCAAAGAAGAAGATTTGGACGATGAAGTATCTGGTTTTGGGAATTCCACTAGCTCATATCACGATGTTCACAAATTTTATGCATATTGGCAAAGCTATTCGACAAAGAGGTCATTTGCTTGGCTAGATACATACGATATTCGTGATACCCCAAACAGACGTGCTTTAAGATTGGCAGAAAAGGAGAACAAGAAAATTAGAGATAAGGCTAAAAAAGAACGCAATGAACAAGTTCGGAACCTTGTAGCATTCGTTCGCAAGCGTGATAAACGAGTTAAAGCGCATGCAAAAATCCTGGCAGAAAGAGCTAAAGAAAATACCGAAAAAACACAAGAACGGAGAAGGCAACAACTGATCCAGAGACAAAAAGAACTGGAAAGTTATACCGAGCCGGAATGGTCAAAGTTTTCTAATATCGAACAAGATTTAAAGGTTATTGAAGCAAATCTTGCTGCTGAGTTTGGAGAGGAATTAACTTCAAATATAGATTCTAAAGATGCCGATGATACGGATAGTAACACCCTGTATTGCGTTGCTTGCAGCAAAATATACAAGACACAGAAAGCATTTACGAATCACGAAAATTCCAAGAAACACGACGATAATGTTTCAACCATGATAGCCTCCTTCATGGCTGATGAAAATATGGAATTTGAATGCAGTATTCGAAAGTACAATTCGGACTTTGAATTGAATTTTAAATGCGGTAGCAAAAGAAATATTTGTTTGATAAGTCGAAACCGGAAAAGTGTGATATTGGCAATAAGCCGAGAAATACGAGATCTCTTGATGAACCGCAGTGAGAATATCGATGTGAATGCGAAAGGCAACCAGCGAAGTACATCAAATGAAGAAATGATTTCGGATAGTGAATCAAGTTCTACAAGTGAAAAAAATACAAATAAGCTTGTGAAAAAACAAGGTGTTGAACTAGCCACAGGCCCAGAACCGGAAGACTTTCTTATAGTAATTAAAATACACGATAACATGAATATAGTGATTCCTGAATGTAAATTGATATCAGACCAAGAGAACGAACTTGACAACCCAGTGTTACATATGACAGAAAAATCTCGCAAAAGTAAGAACAAAAAGCGTAAAAATGTTCAAAAAGTCATTCTTGAACAAACAACCGACGATGAGCAAGAACTAGATGCTCATTTTGGGTGGTCCAAGAAACAGCGAAGGAAACAAAAACAAAAGGAAGCAACTCTTGACAACAAATATCACACTGTCCCAGAAACGATTGACAATTTTACTAAAGGCAACAAAGTAAATTTTGACGATACTGACTTGAGCTTTGAAGTAGATGCCAGATTATTAACTCAAAGTACAAAAAAATCTAAAGGTAAGAGAGCAAAGGAAGCAAGAAGAATTCAGAAGTTAAGCTCTGATGAGAGCAGACGCAAGGACAAGAAGGAAAAAAAGAGAGAAGGGTCATGGGAAGAAAGCGTTCTGGATTTATATCACTTGTGTATTCTATGTGGAGTAGACTATCTAATCAAGAATGAATTATATGATCATTTTGCGGAGACTGGTCATTTTATCCATATCCGGAATTTACCAAAGAATGAGATGTATGATTATTATATGGAGGCCGGTTATTTTTCATATATGCCGAATTTAATTTATCATTTTTAAAATGTTTAAGGGCTATTCTGGTTTGGACGCCCGAATTTTAGGTGTTTTTCGGATGCTGAAAAAAAAAAAAAAAACCAATAAATATTTTTCGTATCCATTTTCTTTTACCAGTTATTTATTGATATTTTAAGAGTATAAAAAAGTCAAATTAGTTAAAAAATAATGAAAATTGAAAAATCTGCAGGCCGGCAAATTGGGGGCTCACAAAAAAATGGCGTGTCTTGGTTGGCAGGATTCTAGTCCTTCCAGTGATCTGAAACAAATTTTTTTTTTTTAAATTCTTAAAGAAGAAGGATGTAGTTATCGCACTACGTGTGGGTTTTTGAGGAGAAGAATTTTTCATAAAATGGCGGCGGTGTGAAAAATGAGTCGCGTTTTTTCCCTGGTTTTTTCAACTTTCAGAATTTTTAAAACATAGTAAAACAAAAAAAATTTTTCGCAAGCACGCTTCTTTACGCGATGCTCTAATATATACAGAAGCTCCGTGCCAAATTGCAAGTAAATTGGTTGATTAGAACTTGGGATATCGTACCAACCGTATCGAAAATAGTAGTTTTGAGAAAAACGCGTTTAAAGTTTGAGGTCGAGTTTCGCGGAGTCTGATTCGTTTAATGGCGTGTTATACTTACATTTTCCTAAGCAGCGATCCCTGCCCCATTTTTCCACTTCAAACGTGAGATTTTGTTTTTTTCTAAGAAAATATCGACTACAAAAGACCTTTTTTAACTGATTCTTCTTAATCATTGTTTGCCTACTGTGTAATGTTCATTCGTTCCGGCCGGACCGCCGACCGGTTTAGTCGGCGCGTGACAAATGAAGCTGTAAATTTGAAAAGAATGAGAATTTTGAAAAATCCTCTTAAGGACATATTCTTAAAACTCTAAGCTTTGAAAATATGGCCAGAAAAAAATCGAATTTTTCGAATTTCTAAACCAGAATACCCCCTTAAGACAATCCTGTGAAGAGTATATAATCTGGGCGACGTGATAATAAATTCCCGAACGATCTTGTGTTTGGGGGTCAGCGAGTCTTACCTAATTTCCAGAAAAATATTTACAAGTAGTATTTTTGTTTGGAAAGGTCTGGGATTTCTGCTGCAAATAAACTGACTGGGAACAACAATATATCACAATTAACATGGTAAAAAAAGTCATTTGCAATTTTTCAAAGAACGCAAGATCGATCTTCCAACTGTTCTCCGTGGAGTAGGCCTACTGGGGATACCACGTGAAAAAAAAAAACGCGCCGGGTGTTCTACCGCTTGCGGTGGTGTGGAAACGAGCACAAGTGAGCTTATTTTCACTGGTCAAATACTAACGTATGTATTGTAGTTATTCAAATGACAATTTTATTACTGCGCAAATTTAACTTACTGTCAATGAAACTCATGCTTCGATGATCTGTAACGAATGTGGAATCGTAATAACTTCGGATTTCTCTAATTTAGTCGGAGTGAATTCCACGTGAATACATTTTTCTTTTTGATAAATTTCGCTTTTTAATTGAAATGCGTAAGATGCGCATGCCTTTGGAAATTCAGAATTTGGCAATTCCAACATCTTTCTCCCTCTCTTGACCTTGCGCAGTCGACACAGTAAAGTCGTTGAATTGTAAAATTCGAAATTTCCAGTCTTTACTCATTGGACAGCTCGACTTTTCGGAGAAATTAGTTCTATTTCAATTGCCTATCCGGCACAGCATTCCCACTATTTCTTTCTTGAATTTTTTGTATTACAAGAATTCGTAAATTCAAATTTAACCGCGCGTTTTGTGCGTAAACTTGATACTGCAAGGTTCTGAGCACAAGTCATTCAGCGCCGTGGCTGACACGCGTCGCGCACGGACATTGATAAAACAATTATCAACTACCGTTTGAGTCGAATCATGGTCACCCGCAATCAACACGGTGCTCGGATCAAGTTGTTACAATAAACCACGATATTTGCGTAACAAATGAGCACGTCTCCCGTGACAACTGATAAAGAGCAAAAAACGCGAAGCTCATTCGAAACCGGCTACTAAAAGTGACAAAAAGAACGATGTTGAGAAATTATGTACGATTGTCATACGGGTGATCCGTCTAAAAGACCCAACATGATGGAATACAGTAAGAAATTCACTCCCATCTTCGCTTTTGAATCTATTTTGTCGGAAATTATTTAAAATTCTTACGAACAATTTCTATACCCGCTTGATTTTCCAGATTACTTAACCGAATCTACTGTTGAATACGTATTGCAATAAATCATTGTACTTACATAAATAAAAAGAAAGGCAACTAATACGATAACTTGCATCTTATAATATTATCAACTGATTTGAGACCCAATTAGGTATCACCAAAGAAATGTTTCGTCATATTATACGTGTTGATTCATTGCTCGCCATAGAAAGGAAGAGATTCGTCAGTAACGCATATCACAAATCGGTTGCATTGAAAAATATTACTACTTCAGTGGGAATAATTTTCAACGGCTGATTATCACATTATTGTTACTTGGGATCTGATTATGAATAGAATAGTGTGTCCAAAAGGTCGTATCTACGATACATTCGTGAATTCGTGAATTTAACGGACTTGTGTATATTTCCCCAAAACGGTCAATCAGCCCACCACGGGAACCCGATGCTGTTCCAATAACTCATCAACGACGCATATTTCTTGGATGATTTCTAAACAATTACATGAATTTCAAACAAGTTTCTTGCAATTTTAACACATATTATGTAACTCATTAACATTCCACCAATGTCCCCTCCTCGCTTCGTGAAATTATTCTTCTACCTAAGCCTGCCAAATTTTTAAATTCTGTTTGCGGAAATCTGTAGAAATACTGGGATAGATCAGAATCTTGTCTCAGAAAAGACCAATGGATTGTTGGAAGTAGAAGAACGCTCTTGAAGCTTCCGAAAGGTCTTACAACTTTTCCGCTATGTTTTTTTTACAGAAATATCGAACTTCAAAGCCTGCACGTATCCAAACTTCTTGCCAAGACTTTTGACGCATTCATTCGAGCGATAAACAGTTCAGCATGAAACCATCCGTATATAATTGATAAGGATTTGATTACAAATAATCCGGAATACCCATCTTTACGTCAGTCGTTATAGTTTCTCATATCCAATTTATAACTGTAATTAGTTATCATCGTTTTTCAAAAAAGTTTCCTGAGTGGAACGTGGGATTGACGTACATTAAATTACGTTCAATTGTTATTAATTTACTTTACATCGGTAAAACCTTATTCACAGACTTTTTATCGATGTCACTTTTTAATTACGCACGTTTGGGTTGCATGTTCCAACAATTGGATTGATACTGTAACTTCTGTCTCTCGGACTTTCAACATTTAACTAGTAATTTTCTACCGAATTGACAATGAATGATTTTCATTCCCGTTTATTCATAATAATCTATGAATTTCACCTCCTCAACACTACAACGCTCGGTAATCATTCAACTTTCGTCCTGAACGACAGAATCGCGAGTCATATCATTATCACTATACGGAGAATCTTCTTGTAACAAAAATTCCAGTACAGACAGGTAATTTGTGGACACTTCGTGCATTTTGACAATGTTTCATGAATTTCTTCATGAAAGTAGGAGAAGATAATTATTTTGTCGTGAATAACATCTTAAAATATAATGAGCGTTTCCTATAATTCCGACTAAGAAATATCGTCAAAGTTTACGAGATGTCCGCAAATTACCATTCAGCATGGGGATTCTCAATACAGAAGGTACCTTGATTATAATGTACTTCACTTTTCTGAAGAAATAAAATTCAAAAATGACTCGCTATTGATGGATATTGTATGGCCGGATATCCGGCCAAATTGCTATCCTGCACATCCTTAATATTATTATTAGGGGTTAACGGCAAAGTGTAGAAATTGCGGGTAATGTAGTATCGACTTTGTCGGGTATATGTATTATATTTTCAAACTCGAAATCCCTAATAATCAACACGGGCACTGCCATAAATGTATAATGAAGCGGACGGATGTGGGCAATTATAATCTGGGCCATTTGTTAATAAATTTCTGAACAATCTGGTGTTTGGGGGTCAGCGGACAGAGTCATAAACTAACCGGGTAATTGTGTGAGAAATTCGTCGGGGAAGGTCAATTTTGAAAGGTGAAAAACCGTCAAGGTTTTTCTAGCGACATTTCGGCTGGGCCTAGCTAGCCATTATCAGGATTAAAGGACATTCCTAAGCGCTCAGGTATTCGTTATACGGCTGCCATCGAAGAAGTGATTTTATGGCAGCACTTCCTCGATGGTAGCCATGTCCTTTAATCCTGATAATGGCTGGCCAGACCCAGCCGAATCGTCGCTAAAAGAACCTCAACGGTTTTTCACCTGTCACCTTTGTCACATGTGACCTTCCCCGACGAAATCCTGACTCATATACCTTCTCGGGTCACGAAAAGCCACTCGTATAACCAGGTCATATGAGTAGACTTTGCGAAGGACCGACTAGCGACGAGGGAGGACCACCCCGATCACCACCAAGCCATCATGGAGCTGTGCGGATGACGAAATTGCGATCTAACGTTAAGTTCTGCGCCGCGATGCTACGACAGGTTCGCGTCGAGTTGCGCAATCTACGAAATCGATGACGGATCGATTATTGCGTATTCTTGTAGGTATGACGTCACGTAGGGCATTGCGTACCGAGATCCGTGTTGCGGCAGGTCGTCGATTTTGTAAATCACTCAAGTTCTGGCGATATTACGAGATAGTCGCTTTTTGGAGCTTTGCGAACCAATGGAGCCGCCAAAAATCACGAGGGGATTAGAGAATTTGTTGCGTGGATGTAGAACGGTAAGCGCTGCTTATATCCTCGTGACTGAATTACTAGAGTCATCGAGTAACGGCTTGCCGAATAACGACTAGCCGTTTTGGATTTGCATTGTCGAAAAGTACTCGAAATTTGTTTGCCGATACTTTTGCTTGGTGACGGTAGTCTGAGTTGCGCGTTATGGAGTTGAATAAATTTTAAGTTGGCGAGAATATTGAGTAGAGTCACGATTTGGAGTTAAGTCTTTTTCGTTTTTTAATTCAATTGCAGCCCGAATTCCGCTCTACAAGGTTGAGTTACGGTAACGGATTTTTCAGTGTCGTCTCTCGTCTAGGTCGCAAATTGCCGAAATGGAGTGTTCAAATTAGCAAATACCTTTTTTCAGAGCTTTGAGAAAGTTTGAGTTCGAATGCGTCACGCTTGCGTTTAGTTGAGTTCACGTTTAGTTAAGATAAATAACCTCGGCGACCGAGGTGCAGTAAAAATCAGCGTCACAGTAAACACATTACATAAGGAACAACTATACATCTTCATCCTTTGGTTAACTTCTTCGACTATTTCTCCTATCGTTCGCATCAAGAAAAGGTTTCTAACTCTATAAACAGGAAACCAGGTGTATATTTATTTTGCATCTATTTAGATAACATTATTTTTGTCGATCTGATGGAGTTGCATTAACATTACTGAATTTGGCTCAAATGAACTTGTATAGTTGAAAAGTATAGATAGATAGATGGATAGATACGTCGTTCGACTCTGCAAAATTTGAATACACGCTGTGAACGATGGTAACACCAGTCCTTGTCGTTTTTACGTACCGATCGTTTGTCGGACTGGGTTGCGCGCGCACGACAGTTTGTCGGACTGGGTTGCGCGCGCACGACACGATGCAGAGGGCGTCGCTTGACGATGAACTCATAACGCCCCCACCCTATTACGAAAAGTCCCATGAGGCTATCAGTCGTTCCGTGTCCTCAGTCGACGCTGGATGTATCTTCAGTCAACGCTGCGGACATAGTTCACAGTACGTTCGAAATATATACCGAAAATTGAATAATTGACTTTATACGAAAGTTAATCTTTGATATCTCGACCTTGGTGATGCTGCTTATTGCTTTCAACAATCTCATCAAAAGAGATTTCAGTTGTTAGTAAAATATCCAACATATCTTCACATCGTTATATGAAATACCCAGAAAGTATGAAGTGCCACTACGAAGTACTCGGCGTTTCGAGAGATGCGTCAGACGACGATTTGAAAAAAGCGTACAGAAAACTAGCACTGGAATGCCATCCTGATAAGAATTTCGACAATACTGAAGATGCTAAAGAACAATTTCAAATCGTCCAACGAGCATGGGAGGTCTTAAGTGATCCGCAAGAACGAGCCTGGTATGACAATCACCGAGAAGCTATTTTGAAAGGAGGGATAGGAGGGAATTACAAAGATGATTCGATCGATTTGTTCCAATACTTTACTGCGAGCTGTTATGAGGGCTATGGCGATGGCGAAAAAGAATTTTACACGGTTTATGGAAAAGTTTTTGAACAACTGACTGCTGAAGAATCAGAGTTTTGCAAAGAAGAAGATTTGGACGATGAAGTATCTGGTTTTGGGAATTCCACTAGCTCATATCACGATGTTCACAAATTTTATGCATATTGGCAAAGCTATTCGACAAAGAGGTCATTTGCTTGGCTAGATACATACGATATTCGTGATACCCCAAACAGACGTGCTTTAAGATTGGCAGAAAAGGAGAACAAGAAAATTAGAGATAAGGCTAAAAAAGAACGCAATGAACAAGTTCGGAACCTTGTAGCATTCGTTCGCAAGCGTGATAAACGAGTTAAAGCGCATGCAAAAATCCTGGCAGAAAGAGCTAAAGAAAATACCGAAAAAACACAAGAACGGAGAAGGCAACAACTGATCCAGAGACAAAAAGAACTGGAAAGTTATACCGAGCCGGAATGGTCAAAGTTTTCTAATATCGAACAAGATTTAAAGGTTATTGAAGCAAATCTTGCTGCTGAGTTTGGAGAGGAATTAACTTCAAATATAGATTCTAAAGATGCCGATGATACGGATAGTAACACCCTGTATTGCGTTGCTTGCAGCAAAATATACAAGACACAGAAAGCATTTACGAATCACGAAAATTCCAAGAAACACGACGATAATGTTTCAACCATGATAGCCTCCTTCATGGCTGATGAAAATATGGAATTTGAATGCAGTATTCGAAAGTACAATTCGGACTTTGAATTGAATTTTAAATGCGGTAGCAAAAGAAATATTTGTTTGATAAGTCGAAACCGGAAAAGTGTGATATTGGCAATAAGCCGAGAAATACGAGATCTCTTGATGAACCGCAGTGAGAATATCGATGTGAATGCGAAAGGCAACCAGCGAAGTACATCAAATGAAGAAATGATTTCGGATAGTGAATCAAGTTCTACAAGTGAAAAAAATACAAATAAGCTTGTGAAAAAACAAGGTGTTGAACTAGCCACAGGCCCAGAACCGGAAGACTTTCTTATAGTAATTAAAATACACGATAACATGAATATAGTGATTCCTGAATGTAAATTGATATCAGACCAAGAGAACGAACTTGACAACCCAGTGTTACATATGACAGAAAAATCTCGCAAAAGTAAGAACAAAAAGCGTAAAAATGTTCAAAAAGTCATTCTTGAACAAACAACCGACGATGAGCAAGAACTAGATGCTCATTTTGGGTGGTCCAAGAAACAGCGAAGGAAACAAAAACAAAAGGAAGCAACTCTTGACAACAAATATCACACTGTCCCAGAAACGATTGACAATTTTACTAAAGGCAACAAAGTAAATTTTGACGATACTGACTTGAGCTTTGAAGTAGATGCCAGATTATTAACTCAAAGTACAAAAAAATCTAAAGGTAAGAGAGCAAAGGAAGCAAGAAGAATTCAGAAGTTAAGCTCTGATGAGAGCAGACGCAAGGACAAGAAGGAAAAAAAGAGAGAAGGGTCATGGGAAGAAAGCGTTCTGGATTTATATCACTTGTGTATTCTATGTGGAGTAGACTATCTAATCAAGAATGAATTATATGATCATTTTGCGGAGACTGGTCATTTTATCCATATCCGGAATTTACCAAAGAATGAGATGTATGATTATTATATGGAGGCCGGTTATTTTTCATATATGCCGAATTTAATTTATCATTTTTAAAATGTTTAAGGGCTATTCTGGTTTGGACGCCCGAATTTTAGGTGTTTTTCGGATGCTGAAAAAAAAAAAAAAAACCAATAAATATTTTTCGTATCCATTTTCTTTTACCAGTTATTTATTGATATTTTAAGAGTATAAAAAAGTCAAATTAGTTAAAAAATAATGAAAATTGAAAAATCTGCAGGCCGGCAAATTGGGGGCTCACAAAAAAATGGCGTGTCTTGGTTGGCAGGATTCTAGTCCTTCCAGTGATCTGAAACAAATTTTTTTTTTTTAAATTCTTAAAGAAGAAGGATGTAGTTATCGCACTACGTGTGGGTTTTTGAGGAGAAGAATTTTTCATAAAATGGCGGCGGTGTGAAAAATGAGTCGCGTTTTTTCCCTGGTTTTTTCAACTTTCAGAATTTTTAAAACATAGTAAAACAAAAAAAATTTTTCGCAAGCACGCTTCTTTACGCGATGCTCTAATATATACAGAAGCTCCGTGCCAAATTGCAAGTAAATTGGTTGATTAGAACTTGGGATATCGTACCAACCGTATCGAAAATAGTAGTTTTGAGAAAAACGCGTTTAAAGTTTGAGGTCGAGTTTCGCGGAGTCTGATTCGTTTAATGGCGTGTTATACTTACATTTTCCTAAGCAGCGATCCCTGCCCCATTTTTCCACTTCAAACGTGAGATTTTGTTTTTTTCTAAGAAAATATCGACTACAAAAGACCTTTTTTAACTGATTCTTCTTAATCATTGTTTGCCTACTGTGTAATGTTCATTCGTTCCGGCCGGACCGCCGACCGGTTTAGTCGGCGCGTGACAAATGAAGCTGTAAATTTGAAAAGAATGAGAATTTTGAAAAATCCTCTTAAGGACATATTCTTAAAACTCTAAGCTTTGAAAATATGGCCAGAAAAAAATCGAATTTTTCGAATTTCTAAACCAGAATACCCCCTTAAGACAATCCTGTGAAGAGTATATAATCTGGGCGACGTGATAATAAATTCCCGAACGATCTTGTGTTTGGGGGTCAGCGAGTCTTACCTAATTTCCAGAAAAATATTTACAAGTAGTATTTTTGTTTGGAAAGGTCTGGGATTTCTGCTGCAAATAAACTGACTGGGAACAACAATATATCACAATTAACATGGTAAAAAAAGTCATTTGCAATTTTTCAAAGAACGCAAGATCGATCTTCCAACTGTTCTCCGTGGAGTAGGCCTACTGGGGATACCACGTGAAAAAAAAAAACGCGCCGGGTGTTCTACCGCTTGCGGTGGTGTGGAAACGAGCACAAGTGAGCTTATTTTCACTGGTCAAATACTAACGTATGTATTGTAGTTATTCAAATGACAATTTTATTACTGCGCAAATTTAACTTACTGTCAATGAAACTCATGCTTCGATGATCTGTAACGAATGTGGAATCGTAATAACTTCGGATTTCTCTAATTTAGTCGGAGTGAATTCCACGTGAATACATTTTTCTTTTTGATAAATTTCGCTTTTTAATTGAAATGCGTAAGATGCGCATGCCTTTGGAAATTCAGAATTTGGCAATTCCAACATCTTTCTCCCTCTCTTGACCTTGCGCAGTCGACACAGTAAAGTCGTTGAATTGTAAAATTCGAAATTTCCAGTCTTTACTCATTGGACAGCTCGACTTTTCGGAGAAATTAGTTCTATTTCAATTGCCTATCCGGCACAGCATTCCCACTATTTCTTTCTTGAATTTTTTGTATTACAAGAATTCGTAAATTCAAATTTAACCGCGCGTTTTGTGCGTAAACTTGATACTGCAAGGTTCTGAGCACAAGTCATTCAGCGCCGTGGCTGACACGCGTCGCGCACGGACATTGATAAAACAATTATCAACTACCGTTTGAGTCGAATCATGGTCACCCGCAATCAACACGGTGCTCGGATCAAGTTGTTACAATAAACCACGATATTTGCGTAACAAATGAGCACGTCTCCCGTGACAACTGATAAAGAGCAAAAAACGCGAAGCTCATTCGAAACCGGCTACTAAAAGTGACAAAAAGAACGATGTTGAGAAATTATGTACGATTGTCATACGGGTGATCCGTCTAAAAGACCCAACATGATGGAATACAGTAAGAAATTCACTCCCATCTTCGCTTTTGAATCTATTTTGTCGGAAATTATTTAAAATTCTTACGAACAATTTCTATACCCGCTTGATTTTCCAGATTACTTAACCGAATCTACTGTTGAATACGTATTGCAATAAATCATTGTACTTACATAAATAAAAAGAAAGGCAACTAATACGATAACTTGCATCTTATAATATTATCAACTGATTTGAGACCCAATTAGGTATCACCAAAGAAATGTTTCGTCATATTATACGTGTTGATTCATTGCTCGCCATAGAAAGGAAGAGATTCGTCAGTAACGCATATCACAAATCGGTTGCATTGAAAAATATTACTACTTCAGTGGGAATAATTTTCAACGGCTGATTATCACATTATTGTTACTTGGGATCTGATTATGAATAGAATAGTGTGTCCAAAAGGTCGTATCTACGATACATTCGTGAATTCGTGAATTTAACGGACTTGTGTATATTTCCCCAAAACGGTCAATCAGCCCACCACGGGAACCCGATGCTGTTCCAATAACTCATCAACGACGCATATTTCTTGGATGATTTCTAAACAATTACATGAATTTCAAACAAGTTTCTTGCAATTTTAACACATATTATGTAACTCATTAACATTCCACCAATGTCCCCTCCTCGCTTCGTGAAATTATTCTTCTACCTAAGCCTGCCAAATTTTTAAATTCTGTTTGCGGAAATCTGTAGAAATACTGGGATAGATCAGAATCTTGTCTCAGAAAAGACCAATGGATTGTTGGAAGTAGAAGAACGCTCTTGAAGCTTCCGAAAGGTCTTACAACTTTTCCGCTATGTTTTTTTTACAGAAATATCGAACTTCAAAGCCTGCACGTATCCAAACTTCTTGCCAAGACTTTTGACGCATTCATTCGAGCGATAAACAGTTCAGCATGAAACCATCCGTATATAATTGATAAGGATTTGATTACAAATAATCCGGAATACCCATCTTTACGTCAGTCGTTATAGTTTCTCATATCCAATTTATAACTGTAATTAGTTATCATCGTTTTTCAAAAAAGTTTCCTGAGTGGAACGTGGGATTGACGTACATTAAATTACGTTCAATTGTTATTAATTTACTTTACATCGGTAAAACCTTATTCACAGACTTTTTATCGATGTCACTTTTTAATTACGCACGTTTGGGTTGCATGTTCCAACAATTGGATTGATACTGTAACTTCTGTCTCTCGGACTTTCAACATTTAACTAGTAATTTTCTACCGAATTGACAATGAATGATTTTCATTCCCGTTTATTCATAATAATCTATGAATTTCACCTCCTCAACACTACAACGCTCGGTAATCATTCAACTTTCGTCCTGAACGACAGAATCGCGAGTCATATCATTATCACTATACGGAGAATCTTCTTGTAACAAAAATTCCAGTACAGACAGGTAATTTGTGGACACTTCGTGCATTTTGACAATGTTTCATGAATTTCTTCATGAAAGTAGGAGAAGATAATTATTTTGTCGTGAATAACATCTTAAAATATAATGAGCGTTTCCTATAATTCCGACTAAGAAATATCGTCAAAGTTTACGAGATGTCCGCAAATTACCATTCAGCATGGGGATTCTCAATACAGAAGGTACCTTGATTATAATGTACTTCACTTTTCTGAAGAAATAAAATTCAAAAATGACTCGCTATTGATGGATATTGTATGGCCGGATATCCGGCCAAATTGCTATCCTGCACATCCTTAATATTATTATTAGGGGTTAACGGCAAAGTGTAGAAATTGCGGGTAATGTAGTATCGACTTTGTCGGGTATATGTATTATATTTTCAAACTCGAAATCCCTAATAATCAACACGGGCACTGCCATAAATGTATAATGAAGCGGACGGATGTGGGCAATTATAATCTGGGCCATTTGTTAATAAATTTCTGAACAATCTGGTGTTTGGGGGTCAGCGGACAGAGTCATAAACTAACCGGGTAATTGTGTGAGAAATTCGTCGGGGAAGGTCAATTTTGAAAGGTGAAAAACCGTCAAGGTTTTTCTAGCGACATTTCGGCTGGGCCTAGCTAGCCATTATCAGGATTAAAGGACATTCCTAAGCGCTCAGGTATTCGTTATACGGCTGCCATCGAAGAAGTGATTTTATGGCAGCACTTCCTCGATGGTAGCCATGTCCTTTAATCCTGATAATGGCTGGCCAGACCCAGCCGAATCGTCGCTAAAAGAACCTCAACGGTTTTTCACCTGTCACCTTTGTCACATGTGACCTTCCCCGACGAAATCCTGACTCATATACCTTCTCGGGTCACGAAAAGCCACTCGTATAACCAGGTCATATGAGTAGACTTTGCGAAGGACCGACTAGCGACGAGGGAGGACCACCCCGATCACCACCAAGCCATCATGGAGCTGTGCGGATGACGAAATTGCGATCTAACGTTAAGTTCTGCGCCGCGATGCTACGACAGGTTCGCGTCGAGTTGCGCAATCTACGAAATCGATGACGGATCGATTATTGCGTATTCTTGTAGGTATGACGTCACGTAGGGCATTGCGTACCGAGATCCGTGTTGCGGCAGGTCGTCGATTTTGTAAATCACTCAAGTTCTGGCGATATTACGAGATAGTCGCTTTTTGGAGCTTTGCGAACCAATGGAGCCGCCAAAAATCACGAGGGGATTAGAGAATTTGTTGCGTGGATGTAGAACGGTAAGCGCTGCTTATATCCTCGTGACTGAATTACTAGAGTCATCGAGTAACGGCTTGCCGAATAACGACTAGCCGTTTTGGATTTGCATTGTCGAAAAGTACTCGAAATTTGTTTGCCGATACTTTTGCTTGGTGACGGTAGTCTGAGTTGCGCGTTATGGAGTTGAATAAATTTTAAGTTGGCGAGAATATTGAGTAGAGTCACGATTTGGAGTTAAGTCTTTTTCGTTTTTTAATTCAATTGCAGCCCGAATTCCGCTCTACAAGGTTGAGTTACGGTAACGGATTTTTCAGTGTCGTCTCTCGTCTAGGTCGCAAATTGCCGAAATGGAGTGTTCAAATTAGCAAATACCTTTTTTCAGAGCTTTGAGAAAGTTTGAGTTCGAATGCGTCACGCTTGCGTTTAGTTGAGTTCACGTTTAGTTAAGATAAATAACCTCGGCGACCGAGGTGCAGTAAAAATCAGCGT
Organism: Neodiprion fabricii; assembly: GCF_021155785.1. Lineage (NCBI taxonomy): Eukaryota > Metazoa > Arthropoda > Insecta > Hymenoptera > Diprionidae > Neodiprion > Neodiprion fabricii. The sequence continues at coordinate 22,740 of NW_025791622.1, forward strand.
CACAGTAAACACATTACATAAGGAACAACTATACATCTTCATCCTTTGGTTAACTTCTTCGACTATTTCTCCTATCGTTCGCATCAAGAAAAGGTTTCTAACTCTATAAACAGGAAACCAGGTGTATATTTATTTTGCATCTATTTAGATAACATTATTTTTGTCGATCTGATGGAGTTGCATTAACATTACTGAATTTGGCTCAAATGAACTTGTATAGTTGAAAAGTATAGATAGATAGATGGATAGATACGTCGTTCGACTCTGCAAAATTTGAATACACGCTGTGAACGATGGTAACACCAGTCCTTGTCGTTTTTACGTACCGATCGTTTGTCGGACTGGGTTGCGCGCGCACGACAGTTTGTCGGACTGGGTTGCGCGCGCACGACACGATGCAGAGGGCGTCGCTTGACGATGAACTCATAACGCCCCCACCCTATTACGAAAAGTCCCATGAGGCTATCAGTCGTTCCGTGTCCTCAGTCGACGCTGGATGTATCTTCAGTCAACGCTGCGGACATAGTTCACAGTACGTTCGAAATATATACCGAAAATTGAATAATTGACTTTATACGAAAGTTAATCTTTGATATCTCGACCTTGGTGATGCTGCTTATTGCTTTCAACAATCTCATCAAAAGAGATTTCAGTTGTTAGTAAAATATCCAACATATCTTCACATCGTTATATGAAATACCCAGAAAGTATGAAGTGCCACTACGAAGTACTCGGCGTTTCGAGAGATGCGTCAGACGACGATTTGAAAAAAGCGTACAGAAAACTAGCACTGGAATGCCATCCTGATAAGAATTTCGACAATACTGAAGATGCTAAAGAACAATTTCAAATCGTCCAACGAGCATGGGAGGTCTTAAGTGATCCGCAAGAACGAGCCTGGTATGACAATCACCGAGAAGCTATTTTGAAAGGAGGGATAGGAGGGAATTACAAAGATGATTCGATCGATTTGTTCCAATACTTTACTGCGAGCTGTTATGAGGGCTATGGCGATGGCGAAAAAGAATTTTACACGGTTTATGGAAAAGTTTTTGAACAACTGACTGCTGAAGAATCAGAGTTTTGCAAAGAAGAAGATTTGGACGATGAAGTATCTGGTTTTGGGAATTCCACTAGCTCATATCACGATGTTCACAAATTTTATGCATATTGGCAAAGCTATTCGACAAAGAGGTCATTTGCTTGGCTAGATACATACGATATTCGTGATACCCCAAACAGACGTGCTTTAAGATTGGCAGAAAAGGAGAACAAGAAAATTAGAGATAAGGCTAAAAAAGAACGCAATGAACAAGTTCGGAACCTTGTAGCATTCGTTCGCAAGCGTGATAAACGAGTTAAAGCGCATGCAAAAATCCTGGCAGAAAGAGCTAAAGAAAATACCGAAAAAACACAAGAACGGAGAAGGCAACAACTGATCCAGAGACAAAAAGAACTGGAAAGTTATACCGAGCCGGAATGGTCAAAGTTTTCTAATATCGAACAAGATTTAAAGGTTATTGAAGCAAATCTTGCTGCTGAGTTTGGAGAGGAATTAACTTCAAATATAGATTCTAAAGATGCCGATGATACGGATAGTAACACCCTGTATTGCGTTGCTTGCAGCAAAATATACAAGACACAGAAAGCATTTACGAATCACGAAAATTCCAAGAAACACGACGATAATGTTTCAACCATGATAGCCTCCTTCATGGCTGATGAAAATATGGAATTTGAATGCAGTATTCGAAAGTACAATTCGGACTTTGAATTGAATTTTAAATGCGGTAGCAAAAGAAATATTTGTTTGATAAGTCGAAACCGGAAAAGTGTGATATTGGCAATAAGCCGAGAAATACGAGATCTCTTGATGAACCGCAGTGAGAATATCGATGTGAATGCGAAAGGCAACCAGCGAAGTACATCAAATGAAGAAATGATTTCGGATAGTGAATCAAGTTCTACAAGTGAAAAAAATACAAATAAGCTTGTGAAAAAACAAGGTGTTGAACTAGCCACAGGCCCAGAACCGGAAGACTTTCTTATAGTAATTAAAATACACGATAACATGAATATAGTGATTCCTGAATGTAAATTGATATCAGACCAAGAGAACGAACTTGACAACCCAGTGTTACATATGACAGAAAAATCTCGCAAAAGTAAGAACAAAAAGCGTAAAAATGTTCAAAAAGTCATTCTTGAACAAACAACCGACGATGAGCAAGAACTAGATGCTCATTTTGGGTGGTCCAAGAAACAGCGAAGGAAACAAAAACAAAAGGAAGCAACTCTTGACAACAAATATCACACTGTCCCAGAAACGATTGACAATTTTACTAAAGGCAACAAAGTAAATTTTGACGATACTGACTTGAGCTTTGAAGTAGATGCCAGATTATTAACTCAAAGTACAAAAAAATCTAAAGGTAAGAGAGCAAAGGAAGCAAGAAGAATTCAGAAGTTAAGCTCTGATGAGAGCAGACGCAAGGACAAGAAGGAAAAAAAGAGAGAAGGGTCATGGGAAGAAAGCGTTCTGGATTTATATCACTTGTGTATTCTATGTGGAGTAGACTATCTAATCAAGAATGAATTATATGATCATTTTGCGGAGACTGGTCATTTTATCCATATCCGGAATTTACCAAAGAATGAGATGTATGATTATTATATGGAGGCCGGTTATTTTTCATATATGCCGAATTTAATTTATCATTTTTAAAATGTTTAAGGGCTATTCTGGTTTGGACGCCCGAATTTTAGGTGTTTTTCGGATGCTGAAAAAAAAAAAAAAAACCAATAAATATTTTTCGTATCCATTTTCTTTTACCAGTTATTTATTGATATTTTAAGAGTATAAAAAAGTCAAATTAGTTAAAAAATAATGAAAATTGAAAAATCTGCAGGCCGGCAAATTGGGGGCTCACAAAAAAATGGCGTGTCTTGGTTGGCAGGATTCTAGTCCTTCCAGTGATCTGAAACAAATTTTTTTTTTTTAAATTCTTAAAGAAGAAGGATGTAGTTATCGCACTACGTGTGGGTTTTTGAGGAGAAGAATTTTTCATAAAATGGCGGCGGTGTGAAAAATGAGTCGCGTTTTTTCCCTGGTTTTTTCAACTTTCAGAATTTTTAAAACATAGTAAAACAAAAAAAATTTTTCGCAAGCACGCTTCTTTCCGCGATGCTCTAATATATACAGAAGCTCCGTGCCAAATTGCAAGTAAATTGGTTGATTAGAACTTGGGATATCGTACCAACCGTATCGAAAATAGTAGTTTTGAGAAAAACGCGTTTAAAGTTTGAGGTCGAGTTTCGCGGAGTCTGATTCGTTTAATGGCGTGTTATACTTACATTTTCCTAAGCAGCGATCCCTGCCCCATTTTTCCACTTCAAACGTGAGATTTTGTTTTTTTCTAAGAAAATATCGACTACAAAAGACCTTTTTTAACTGATTCTTCTTAATCATTGTTTGCCTACTGTGTAATGTTCATTCGTTCCGGCCGGACCGCCGACCGGTTTAGTCGGCGCGTGACAAATGAAGCTGTAAATTTGAAAAGAATGAGAATTTTGAAAAATCCTCTTACGGACATATTCTTAAAACTCTAAGCTTTGAAAATATGGCCAGAAAAAAATCGAATTTTTCGAATTTCTAAACCAGAATACCCCCTTAAGACAATCCTGTGAAGAGTATATAATCTGGGCGACGTGATAATAAATTCCCGAACGATCTTGTGTTTGGGGGTCAGCGAGTCTTACCTAATTTCCAGAAAAATATTTACAAGTAGTATTTTTGTTTGGAAAGGTCTGGGATTTCTGCTGCAAATAAACTGACTGGGAACAACAATATATCACAATTAACATGGTAAAAAAAGTCATTTGCAATTTTTCAAAGAACGCAAGATCGATCTTCCAACTGTTCTCCGTGGAGTAGGCCTACTGGGGATACCACGTGAAAAAAAAAAACGCGCCGGGTGTTCTACCGCTTGCGGTGGTGTGGAAACGAGCACAAGTGAGCTTATTTTCACTGGTCAAATACTAACGTATGTATTGTAGTTATTCAAATGACAATTTTATTACTGCGCAAATTTAACTTACTGTCAATGAAACTCATGCTTCGATGATCTGTAACGAATGTGGAATCGTAATAACTTCGGATTTCTCTAATTTAGTCGGAGTGAATTCCACGTGAATACATTTTTCTTTTTGATAAATTTCGCTTTTTAATTGAAATGCGTAAGATGCGCATGCCTTTGGAAATTCAGAATTTGGCAATTCCAACATCTTTCTCCCTCTCTTGACCTTGCGCAGTCGACACAGTAAAGTCGTTGAATTGTAAAATTCGAAATTTCCAGTCTTTACTCATTGGACAGCTCGACTTTTCGGAGAAATTAGTTCTATTTCAATTGCCTATCCGGCACAGCATTCCCACTATTTCTTTCTTGAATTTTTTGTATTACAAGAATTCGTAAATTCAAATTTAACCGCGCGTTTTGTGCGTAAACTTGATACTGCAAGGTTCTGAGCACAAGTCATTCAGCGCCGTGGCTGACACGCGTCGCGCACGGACATTGATAAAACAATTATCAACTACCGTTTGAGTCGAATCATGGTCACCCGCAATCAACACGGTGCTCGGATCAAGTTGTTACAATAAACCACGATATTTGCGTAACAAATGAGCACGTCTCCCGTGACAACTGATAAAGAGCAAAAAACGCGAAGCTCATTCGAAACCGGCTACTAAAAGTGACAAAAAGAACGATGTTGAGAAATTATGTACGATTGTCATACGGGTGATCCGTCTAAAAGACCCAACATGATGGAATACAGTAAGAAATTCACTCCCATCTTCGCTTTTGAATCTATTTTGTCGGAAATTATTTAAAATTCTTACGAACA
>NW_025791623.1:0-2500 GCF_021155785.1 Neodiprion fabricii
TTCATTATAATCATGTATATTATGAATATATATAAATATATATATACATGTATATATATATATATATATATACATACATATATATATATGTATACATATGAATATATGTGTATATATGTATACATATATACACATATGTTTATTATAATTTTCAATTCAATTTCAAGAAATGGAAAATTGATAATAAAAATTTTTTTCACATTATTTCAATTTTTCATAATTATTTTTGATTATTAGATGAATCCTGAATATTTTTAATTATTTGATTATTTTTTCTTCATTCAATTTTTCTATAATTTTTTTCATTCGCAATCATTTTTTATTCTATTACATTATTTACCTCAATTACCTTCATTTATATTTTATCATAATTATGTATAATCTGAATATATATAAGTAGATATATACATGTGTATATAGATATATATATATATATACATACATATATATATGTATACATATGAATATATATATATATATATATATATATATACATATATAAACATATGTATATTATAATTTTCAATTTAATTTTAAAAAATGGTGAATTGAAAAAAAAATAATTTTTCTCACAATATTTCAATTTTTCAAAACTATGTATAATTATTAGAAAAATCGTCAATATTTTTAACTTTCCGCTAATTTTTTTTTATTCAATTTTTTCATAATTTTTTCCATTCAGAATAGTTTTTTATTTTATAACAATATTAACCTCAATGACCTTCATTTATATTCCATTATAATGATGTATATTATGAATATATATAAATATACATAGATGTATATACATACGTATATTATAATTCTCGATTTGATTTTAAAAAATGGAAGTTCGGAAAAAAAAAATTTTCTCGCATTATTTTAATTTTTTAAAATTATGTATAATTATTACAAAAATCCTGAATATTTTGAATTAGTTGCTTATTTTTTCTTTATTCAATTTTTTTATACACTTACCGATTCACAATCATGTTTTATTTCAGTACATCATTCACCTCAATTACCTTCATTTATATTTCATTATAATAATGTATATTATAAATATATATAAATGTATATATATATACACATGTACATTATAATTTTCAATTTGATTTTAAAAAATGAGAAATTGAAAAAAAAAATTTTTCTCCCATTATTTCAATTTTTCAAAATTATATTTAATTATTGGATAAATCCTGAATATTTTTAATTATTTGCTTATATTTTATTTATTTAATTTTTTTATAATTTTTTTCATTCACGAACATTTTTTATTTCATTACATTATTAACCTCAATTACCTCCGTTTATATGTTATCATATTAATGTATAATATGGATATATATGGATATATATACATGTGTATATATGTATACATATATATACATACATATATAAACATATACATACATATATGTTAATATATATATATATACATATGTATATTATAATTCTCAATATAATTTCATGGAATGGGAAATTGAAAAAAAAAATTTTCTCTCACATTATTTTAATTTTTCAAAATTATGTATAATTAATAGAAAAATTCTGAATATTTTCAATTGTTCGCTTATTTTCTCTTCATTTAATTTCTTTATAATTATTCCCATTCACAATCATTTTTTATTTCATTACATCATTTACCTCAATTACCTTTATTTATATCTTATCATAATAATAAATATTCCGAATATATATAAATATATATATACATGTGTATATAGATATATATATATATACATACATATATATATATGTATACATATCAATGTATATATATATATATATATATATATATATATATATATATATATATATATATATATATATACAAACATATACATATGAATATTGTAATTTTCAATTTAATTTCAAAAAATGGTAAATTGAAGAAAAAATAATTTTTCTCACATTATTTCAATTTTTCAAGATTATGTTTAATTATTGAAAAAATCCTGACTATTTTTAATTATTCGCTAATTTTGTTTTTATTCCATTTTTTTATAATTATTTACGTTTACAAACATTTTTTATTTCATTCCATTATTTACCTCAATTACCTTCATTTATATTTTATTATATTAATGTATAATATAAATATATATAAATATATATATTCATGTATATATATATATACATATATATGTATACATTCATATATATATATATATATATATATATATTAAAATATAAATGATGTATAATATGAATATTGTATGTACATATTTATATATATGTATATATATATATACACACACATGTATATTATAATTTTCAATTTAATTTTAAAAAATGGTAAATAAAAAAAAAAATTATTTTTCTCACATTATTTCAATTTTTCGAAATTATTTTTGATTATTAGATGAATCCTGAATATCTTTAATTATTCGATTATTTTTTTTATAATCAATTTTTTTATAATTTTTTCCATTTACAATCATTTTTTATTCTATTACATTATTTACCTCAATTACCTTTATTTATATTTCATTATAATCATGTATATTATGAATATATA
>NW_025791623.1:5000-20000 GCF_021155785.1 Neodiprion fabricii
CAAAATTATTTTTAATTATTAGATGAATTCTGAATATTTATAATTATTCGATTTTTTTTTTTATTCAATTTTTTTATAATTTTTTCCAGTTACAACCATATTTCATTCTATTACTTTATCTACCTCAACTACCTCCATTTATATTCCATTATATTATTGTATATCATGAATATATATAAATATATATATACATGTATATATATATACATATATATACATACATTTATGTATATGTATACATATAAATGTATATATATATATATAAATGTATATATATATATATATATATATAATATACATATATATACATATGTATATTATAATTTTCAATTCAATTTTGAAAAATCGGAAATCGAAAAAAAAAAATTTTCTCACATTATTTCAATTTTTCAAAATTATTCTTAATTATTAGATAAATCCTGAATATTTTTAATCATTCGATTATTTATTCTTCATATAATTTTTCTATAATTTTTTCCATTCACAATTAATTTTTATTTGATCACATTATTTACCTCAATTACCTTCATTTATATTTCATTATATTATTGTATATTATGAATATATATAAATATATATATATATATATATATATATATATATATATATATATATATATATATATATATATATATATATATATATACATGTACATACATACATATATATACATATATATATATATATATGTATACATAAATATATATGTATGTATATATATATATATATATACATATAAAAACATATGTATATTATGATTTTCAATTTATTTTTGAAAAATGGAAAATTAAAAAAAAAATTTTCTCACATTATTTCAATTTTTCAAAATTATCTTTAATTATTAGGTAAATCCTGAATATTTTTAATTATTTGATCATTTTTTTTTTATTCAATTTTTTTATAATTTTTTCCATTTACAATCATTCTTCATTTTATGACATTATTTACCTCAATTACCTTTATTAATATTTTATCATATTGATTTATAATATGAATATATATGAATATCTATATATATATATATGTATTTATATATACATACATTTATATACATATATATATATATATATATATATATCCATATGTATATTATAATTTTCAATATATATATATATATATATATATATATCCATATGTATATTATAATTTTCAATTTAATTTTAAAGAATGGTAAATTAAAAAAAAAATTATTTTACTCACATTATTTCAATTTTTCAAAATTATTTTCAATTATTAGATGAATCCTGAATATCTTTGATCATTCGATTATTTTTTTTTATTTAATTCTTTTATAATTTTTACCATTTACAATCATTTTTTATTCTATTACATCATTTACCTCAATTACCTTCATTTATATTTCATTATAATAATGTATATTATGAATATATATAAATATATATATACATGTATATATATATATACATACATATATATATATGTATACATAGATATATATGTATGTATATATATATATATATATATATATATATATATATATGTACATATATATACACATGTACATTTTAATTTTCAATTTAATTTCAAAAAATGGAAAATTGAAACAAAAAATTTTTCTCACATTATTTCAGTTTTTCAAAATTATTTTCAATCATTAAATAAATCCTGAATATTTATAATTATTCATTTTTTTTTTTTCATTCATTTTTTTATAATTTTTTCCAGTTCCAATCATTTTTTATTTCATTACTTTATCTACCTCAACTACCTCCATTTATATTCCATTACATTATTGTATATCATGAATATATATAAATATATATATACATGTATATGTATATATATACATATATATACATACATATATATATATGTATACATGAATATATATGTATGTATATATATATATATATATATACATATATATACATATGTATATTATAATATACAATTCAATTTTAAAAAATGAAGAATTGGAACAAAAAATTTTTCTCACGTTATTTCAATTATTCAAAATTATTTTTGAGTATTTGATAAATCCTGAATATTTTTAACAATTCGATTTTTTTTTTATTCAATTTTTTCATATTTTTTTCCATAGACAATCATTTTTTATTTTATTGCATTATTCACCTCAATTACCTTCATTTATATTTCATTATAATAATAAATATTATGAACATATATAACTATATATATATATACACATGTATATTATAATTTTCAATTTGATTTTGAAAATGGAAAATTAAAAAAAAAAAGTTTTCTCACATTATTTCAATTTTTCAAAATTATATTTAATTATCGTATAAATCCTGAATATTTCTAATTATTTGCTTATTTTTATTGATTTCATTTTTTTATAATTGTTTTCATTCACAAACATTTTTTATTCCATTACATTATTAACCTCAATTACCTTCATTTATATGTTGTTATATTTATGTATAATATGGATATACATAGATATATATACATGTGTATATATATATATATATATACATACATATATATACATATATATATATATATACATATATATACATATGTATATTATAATTTTCAATTTATTTTAGAAAATGGAAAATCAAAAAAAAAAATTTTTCTCACACTATTTCAATTTTTCAAAATTATGGTCAGCTATTAGATAAATCCTGAATATTTTTAAATATTCAATTATTATTTTTTCATTCAATTTTTTTATAATTTTTCCCATTTAAAATCATTTTTTATTTTATTACATTATTTACCTCAAATACCTTTATTCATATTCCATTATAATAATGTATATTATGAATATATATAAATATACATACATATATATACATATTTATATTATAATTTTCAATTTAATTTTAAAAAATGGGAGTTCAAAAAAAAAAAATTTTCTCACATTATTTCGATTTTTTGAAATTATGTATAATGATTAGAAAAATCCTGGATATTTTGAATTATTTGCTTATTTTTTCTTTATTTAATTTTCTTATAATCATTTCCAATCACGATCATGTTTTATTTTGGTACATTATTCACCCCAATGACCTTCATTTATATTTCATTATATGAATGTATAATATGAATATATATAAATATCTATATATATATATATGTATATATATACATATATTCATATTCATTCATAAATATGTATATACATATATATATATATATATATATATATTTACCCATGTGTATATTTTAATTTTCAATTTAATTTTAAAAAATGGGAAATTGAAAAAAAAAAATTTTTCTCACATTATCTCAATTTTTCAAAATTATGTTTGATTCATAGATAAATCCTGATTATTTTCAATTATTTGATTATTTTTTTTTCATTCAATTTTCTTATAATTTTTTCCAGTTGCAATCATTTTTTATTTTATCACTTTATTTACCTTAACGACCTTCATTTATATTCCATTATATTATTGTATATCATGAATATATATAAATGTATATATATACATATACATGTCTATATATATATACATATATATACATACATATATAGACATATACATACATATATGTTTATATATATATATATATACATATGGATATTATAATTTTCAATTTAATTTCAAGGAATGTGAAATTGAAAGAAAAAATTTTCTCTCACATTATTTCAATTTCCAAAATTATGTATAATTGATAGAAAAATTCTGAATATTTTTAATTGTTTGCTTATTCTTTCTTCATTTCATTTCTCTATAATTATTCCCATTCATAATCATTTTTTATTTCATTACATTATTTATCTCAATTACCTTCATTTATATTTCATTATATCAATGTATAATACGAATATACATGAAAATATATATTTATATATATATATATATATATATATATATATATAATATTTATATATATATATATATATATATGTACATATGTATATTATAATTATCGATCTAATTTTAAAAAATAGTGAATTGAATAAGAAATTATTTTCCTCACATTATTTCAATTTTTCAAAATTATATTTAATTATTGGATAAATCCTGAATATTTTTAATTATTTGCGTATATTTTATTTATTTAATTTTTTTATAATTTTTTTCATTCACGAACATTTTTTATTTCATTACATTATTAACCTCAATTACCTCCGTTTATATGTTATCATAATAATGTATAATATGGATATATATGGATATATATACATGTGTATATATGTATACATATATATACATACATATATAAACATATACATACATATATGTCAATATATATATATATACATATGTATATTATAATTCTCAATATAATTTCAAGGAATGGGAAATTGAAAAAAAAAATTTTCTCTCACATTATTTCAATTTTTCAAAATTATGTATAATTAATAGAAAAATTCTGAATATTTTCAATTGTTTGCTTATTTTCTCTTCATTTAATTTCTTTATAATTATTCCCATTCACAATCATTTTTTATTTCATTACATCATTTACCTCAATTACCTTTATTTATATCTTATCATAATAATAAATAATCTGAATATATATAAATATATATATACATTTGTATATAGATATATATATATACATACATATATATATATATATATATATATACATACATATACATATGAATATTGTAATTTTCAATTTAATTTCAAAAAATGGTAAATTGAAAAAAAAATAATTTTTCTCACATTATTCCAATTTTTCAAGATTATGTTTAATTATTGAAAAAATCCTGACTATTTTTAATTATTCGCTAATTTTGTTTTTATTCCATTTTTTCATAATTATTTACGTTCACAAACATTTTTTATTTTATTCCATTATTTACCTCAATTACCTTCATTTATATTTTATTATATTAATGTATAATATTAATATATATAAAAATATATATTCATGTATATATATATATATACATATATATGTATACATTCATATATATATATATATATATCAAAATATAAATGATGTATAATATGAATATATATATATACATATTTATATATATGTATATATATATATATATACACACATGTATATTATAATTTTCAATTTAATTTTCAAAAATGGTAAATAAAAAAAAAAATTATTTTTCTCACATTATTTCGATTTTTCGGAATTATTTTTGATTATTAGATGAATCCTGAATATCTTTAATTATTCGATTATTTTTTTTTTATCTAATTCTTTTATAATTTTTTATATTCACAATCATTTTTTATTTTATTACATTATTTACCTTAATTACTTTCATTTATATTTCATTATATTAATGTATATTATGAATATATAAAAATATATATATACATGTATATATATATATATACATACATATCTATATATATGTATACATAAATATATATGTATGTATATATATATATATAATATATATATATATACATATACATACATATGTATATTATAATTTTCAATTTAATTTTAAAAAATGGAAAATCGAAACAAAAAATTTTTCTCACGTCATTTCAATTTTTCAAAATTATTTTTAATCATCAGATAAATCCTGAATATTTTTAAGTATTCGATTATTTTGATTTATTTAACTTTTCGTTAATTTTTTCCATTTACAATCAATTTATATTTTATTACATTATTTACCTCAATTACCTTCATTCATATTTCATTATATTAATGTATATCATGGATATATAAATATATATATATATATATACATGTAGATACATACAAATATATACGTGTAGATATATATGTATATTTATATACATATATATATATATATATACATATGTATATCATCATCTTCAATTTAATTCTAAAAAATGGGAAATTGAGAAAAAAAAATTTTCTCACATTATTTCAATTTTTCAAAATTATGTATAATTATTAAAGAAATCCTAAATATTTTTAATTATTCGCTCATTTTTTTTTTATTTCATTATTTTATTATTATTAACATTCACAAACATTTTCTATTTCATGACAATATTTACCTCAATCACCTTCATTAATGTTTGATTATATTAGTGTATAATATAAATATATATAAATATATATATTAATGTATATACATACACATATATGTATACATATACATAAATATATATAAATATATATATATATATATACATATATATATATATATAATGAGATATAAATGATGTATAATATGAATATATATATATGCATATTTATATATATATATATATATATATACACATGTATATTATAACTTTCAATTTAATTTTAAAGAATAGTGAATTGAAAAAAAAATAATTTATCTTACAGTATTTCAATTTTCCAAAATTATTTTCAATTATTAAATAAATCCTGAATATCTTTATTATTCGATTATTTTTTTTTATCCAATTCTTTGATAATTTTTTCCATTTACGATCATTTTTTATTTTATTACGTTATTGACCTCAATCACCTTTATTTGTATTTTATTATATTAATGTATATTATGAATATATATAAATATATATATACATGTATATATAGATATATATATATATATATATATATATATATATATATATATATACACATACATATATATATGTATACATAAATATACGTGTATGTATATATATATATATATATATACATATATATACATATATATACATATGTATATTTTAATTTTCAATTTAATTTCAAAAACTGGAAAATTAAAAAAAAAATTTTCTCACATTATTTCAATATTTCGAAATTATTTCTAATTATTGGATAAATCGTGAATATTTTTGATTTTTCGATTATTTTTTTTTTCTTTAATTGTTTCATAATTTTTTCCATTTACAATCATTTTTTATTGTATAACATTATTTACCTCAATTACCTTCATTTATATTTCATTATATTATTGGATATTATGAATATATATAAATATATATATATATATACATGTATATTATAATTTTCAATTTAATTTTAAAAATGGGAAATTGAGAAAAAAAATTTTTCTCACATCATTTCAATTTTTCAAAATTATTTTTAATTATTGGAGAAATACTGAATATTTTCAATTATTTGCTTATTTTTTTTTTATTTCATTTTTTTATAATTTTTTCCATTCACAAACATTTTCTATTTCATGACATAATTAACCTCAATTACCTTCATTTATATTTTATTATAATAATGTATATTATGAATATATATATATATGCATATATGTATATACATACGTATATTATAATTCTCGATTTGATTTTAAAAAATGGGAGTTCGGAAAAAAAAAAATTTCTCGCATTATTTCAATTTTTTAAAATTATGTATAATTATTACAAAAATCCTGAATATTTTGAATTATTTGCTTATTTTTTCTTTATTTAATTTCTTTATAATCTTACCGATTCACAATCATGTTTTGTTTCAGTACATTATTCACCTCAATTACCTTCATTTATATTTTATTTTAATAATGTATATTCTGGATATATATATATATATATATATATATTCATGTATATACATATATATATATGTATAAATACATATATATATATGTATATATATATATATATAATAAAATATAAATGATGTATAATATGAATATATATATATACATATTTATATATATATATATATATATATATATATATATATATATATATATATATATATATATATATAGATATACACGTGTATATTATAATTTTCAATTAGATTTTAGAAAATTGTGAATTAAAAAAAAAATAATTTTTCTCACAGTATTTCAAATTTTTCAAAATTATTTTTAATTATTAGATAAATCCTGAAAATTTTTAATTATTCGATTATTTTTTTTATATTAAATGTTTTTATAATTCATTCCATTTACAATTATTTTTTATTCTATTACATTATTTACCTCAATTACCTTTATTTATATTTCATTATAATCATGTATATTATGAATATATATAAATATATATATACATGTATATATATATATATATACATACATATATATATATGTATACGTAAATATATGTGTATGTATATATATATATATACATATATATACGTATGTATTTTATAATCTTCAATTAAATTTTAAAAAATGGAAAATTGAAACAAAAAATTTTTCTCACATTATTTCAATTCTTCAAAATTATTAATCATTATTAGATAAATCCTGAATATTTTTAATTATTCAATTTTATTTTCATTCCATTTTTTCATAATGTTTTCCATTTACAATCATTTTTTATTTTATCACATTATTGACCCCAATTACCTTCATTCATATTTTATTATATTAATGTATTGTATGAATATGTATAAATATATATATACATGTATATATATATATATGTATACGTACATATATATATATATATATACACATATGTATATTATAATTTTCAATTTGATTTAGAAACATGGAAAATTAAAAAAAAAAATTTTTCTCACATTATTTCAATTTTTCAAAATTATGTTTGATTATTAGATAAATCCTGAATGTTCTTAATTATTTGATGATTTTTTTTTCATTCAATTTATTTATAATTTTTTCCAGTTACAATCATTTTTCATTTTATTACTTTATTGACCTCAATTACCTTCATCTATATTTCATTATATTATTGTATATTATGAATATATATAAATATATATATACATGTCTATATATATATACATATATATACATACTTATATAAACATATACATACATATTTGTTTATATGTATATATATATACATATGGATATTATAATTTTCAATTTAATTTTAAGGAATGTGAAATTGAAAGAAAAATTTTCTCTCACATTATTTTAATTTCCAAAATTACGTATAATTAATAGAAAAATTCTGAATATTTTTAATTGTTTGCTTATTCTTTCTTCATTTCATTTCTCTATAATTATTCCCATTCACAATCATTTTTTATTTCATTACATTATTTACCTCAATTACCTTTATTTATATTTCATTATATTGATGTATACTACGAATATACATTACAATATATATATATATATATATATATATATATATATATATATATATATATATATATATATATATATATATATATATATATATATATATATTTATATATATATATATATATATATATATACATATGTATATATATATATATATATGTACATATGTGTATTATAATTATCGATTTAATTTTAAAAAATAGTGAATTGAATAAGAAATTATTTTCCTCACATTATTTCAATTTTTCAAAATTATGTTTAATTATCAAAAAAATCCTGAATAATTTCAATTATTCGCTCATTTTTTTTTTATTTCATTTTTTCATAATTATTTACATTCACAAACATTTTTTATTTCATTACATTATTTACCTCGATTACCTTCATTTATATTTTATCATAATTATGTATAATCTGAATATATATAAATATATATATACATGTGTATATAGATATATATATATATATATACATACATATATATATGTATACATATGAACATATATATATATATGTATACATATATACACATATGTTTATCATAATTTTCAATTCAATTTCACGAAATGGAAAATTGATAATAAAAATTTTTTTCACATTATTTCAATTTTCATAATTATTTTTAATTATTAGATGAATCCTGAATATTTTTAATTATTTGATTATTTTTTCTTCATTCAATTTTTCTATAATTTTTTCCATTCGCAATCATTTTTCATTCTATTACATTATTTACCTCAATTACCTTCATTTATATTTTATCATAATTATGTATAATCTGAATATATATAAGTAGATATATACATGTGTATATAGATATATATATATATATATATACATACATATGTATATGTATACATATGAATATATATATATATATATATATATATATATACATATATATACATATGTATATTATAATTTTCAATTTAATTTTAAAAAATGGTGAATTGAAAAAAAATAATTTTTCTCGGAATATTTCAATTTTTCAAAACTATGTATAATTATTAGAAAAATCGTAAATATTTTTAACTTTTCGCTAATTTTTTTTTATTTAATTTTTCCATAATTTTTTCCATTCAGAATAGTTTTTTATTTTATAACAATATTTACCTCAATGACCTTCATTTATATTCCATTATAATGATGTATATTATGAATATATATAAATATACATAGATGTATATACATACGTATATTATAATTCTCGATTTGATTTTAAAAAATGGAAGTTCGGAAAAAAAAAATTTTCTTGCATTATTTTAATTTTTAAAATTATGTATAATTATTACAAAAATCCTGAATATTTTGAATTATTTGCTCATTTTTTCTTTATTTAATTTTTTTACACACTCACCGATTTACAATCATGTTTTATTTCAGTACATCATTCACCTCAATTACCTTCATTTATATTTCATTATAATAATGTATATTATAAATATATATAAATGTATATATATATACACATGTACATCATGATTTTCAATTTGATTTTAAAGAATGAGAAATTGAAAAACAAAATTTTTCTCCCATTATTTCAATTTTTCAAAATTATATTTAATTATTGGATAAATCCTGAATATTTTTAATTATTCGCTGATATTTTATTTATTTAATTTTTTTATAATTTTTTTCATTTACGAACATTTTTTATTTCATTACATTATTTACCTCAATTACCTTCATTTATATTTTATTATATTAATGTATAATATAAATATATATAAAAATATATATTCATGTATATATATATATACATATATATGTATACATTCATATATATATATATATATATATATATATTGAAATATAAATGATGTATAATATGAATATATATATATACATATTTATATATATGTATATATATATATACACACATGTATATTATAATTTTCAATTTAATTTTAAAAAATGGTAAATAAAAAAAAAAAATTATTTTCCTCACATTATTTCGATTTTTCGAAATTATTTTTGATTATTAGATGAATCCTGAATATCTTTAATTATTCGATTATTTTGTTTTTATCTAATTCTTTTATAATTTTTCATATTTACAATCATTTTTTATTTTATTACATTATTTACCTTAATTACTTTCATTTATATTTCATTATATTGATGTATATTATGAATATATAAAAATATATATATACATGTATATATATATATATACATACATATCTATATATATATGTATGCTATATATATCTATACATATGTATATTATAATTTTCAATTTAATTTTAAAAAATGGGAAATTGAGAAAAAAAATTTTTCTCTCATCATTTCAATTTTTCAAAATTATTTTTAATTATTGGAGAAATCCTGAATATTTCCAATTATTTGCTTATTTTTTTTTTATTTCATTTTTTCATAATTTTTTCCATTCACAAACATTTTCTATTTCATTACATAATTAACCTCAATTACCTTCATTTATATTTTATTATAATAATGTATAGTATAAATATATATAAATATATATATTCATGTATATATATATATATGTATACATACACATATATATATATATATATATATATATATATATATAGATATAATAAAACATAAATGATGTATATTATGAATATATATATATACACATTTATATATATATATATATATATATATATATATATATATATATATATACATATATACACATGTATATTATAATTTTCAATTTAATTTCAAAAAATGTAAAATTGAAAAAAAATAATTTTTCTCACAATATTTCAATTTTTCAAAATTATGTATAATTATTAGAAAAATCGTAAATATTTTTAACTTTTCGCTAATTTATTTTTATTCAATTTTTTCATAATTTTTTCCACTGAGGATCATGTTTTACTTTATAACATTATTTACCTCAATTACCTTCATTTATATTCCATTGTATTAATGTATAATATGAATATTTATAAATGTATATATATACATATACATGGATATACATATATGTATGTATATATATATATATATGTCTATATATATATATTTATATACATATGCATGTTATGATCTTCAATTTAATTCTAAAAATTGGGAATAAAAAAAAAAAAAAATTTTCTCCCACATAATTTCAATTTTTCAAAATTATGTATAATCAATAGAAAAATCCTAAATATTGTTAATTATTTGCTTATTTCTTCTTTATTTTATTTCGTTGTAATTATTTCCATTCAGAATCATTTTTCATTTCATTACATTATTCACCTCAATTACCTTCATATATATTTTGTTATATTGATGTATAATATGAATATATATAAATATCTATATATGTATATAAATATATATATATATATATATATATATATATATATATATATACACATGTGTATTATAATTTTCAATTTAATTTTAAAAAATGGTAAACTTGAAAGAAAATAATCTTTCGCACATTATTTCAATTTTTCATAATTATTTTCTATTATTAGATAAATCCTGAATATCTTTAATTATTCGATTATTTTTTTTTTATTCATTTCTTTCATAATTTTCTCCATTTACAATGATTTTTTATTTTATTACATTATTTACCTCAATTACCTTCATTTATGATTCATTATATTGATGTATATTATGAATATATGTAAATATATATATTCATGTATATATGTATATATATATATATATATATATATATATATATATATATATATATATATATATATATATATATATATACATGTATATATATATATGCATATATATACATACATATATAAACATATATATATATATATATGTATATATATATATATATATACATGTGTATAGTATAATTTTCAATTCAATTTTAAGGAATGGAAAATTAAAAAAAAAATTTTCTCTCACTTTATTTTAATTTTTCAAAATCATGTATGATTAATCGAAAAATTCTGAATATTTTTAAATGTTTGCTTAATTTTTCTTAATTTCATTTCCTTATAATTATTCCCATTAACAATCATTTTTCATTTCATTTCATCATTTACCTCAATTACCTTCATGTATATTTTATTATATTGATGTATAATGTGAATATACATGAATATCTATATATATATATATATATACATATGTATGTTATAATTTTCAATCAAATACTAAAAAATGGTAAATTGAAAGAAAAATAATTCTTCTCACATTATTTCAATTTTTCAAAATTATGTTCAATTATTAAAAAAATCCTGATTATTTTTAATTATTCGCTTATTTTTTTTTTTATTTCATTTTATTATAATTATTTACGTTCACAAACATTTTTTATTTCATTTCATTATTCACCTCGATTACCTTCATTTATATTTTATCATAATAATGTATAATCTGAATATATAAAAATATATATATACGTGTGTATATGGATATATATATATATACATACATATATATATATGTATACATATAAATGTATATATATATATATATATATATATATATATATATATATATATATATATATATATATATATATATATATATATATATATATATATATATATATATATATATATACATAAATATACATATGTATATCATAATTTTCAATTCAATTTTGAATAATGGGTAATCGAAAAAAAAAATTTTTCACACATTATTTTAAATTCACAAAATTATTCTTAATTATTAGATGAATCCTGAATATTTTCAAATATTTGATTATTTTTGCTTCATTTAATTTTTCGTTAATTTTTTCCATTTACAATCAATTTTTATTTTATTACATTATTTACCTCAATAACCTTCATTCATTTTTCATTATATTAATGTATAATATGGATATATAAATATATATATATATATATACATGTACATACATACATATATATACATATATATATATATATATATATTTATATACATATATATATATATATATATATACACATATGTATATTATCATCTTCAATTTAATTCTAAATAATTGGAAATTGAGAAAAAAAAAATTTTCTCACATTATTTCAATTTTTCAAAATTATTTTATTTACCGCAATCACCTTCATTAATGTTTTATTATATTAGTGTATAATATAAATATATATAAATATATATATTCATGTATATACATATATATATATGTATACATATATGTATATACATATATATATATATATGTATATATATATATATATATATATATATATATATATATATAAATGATATAAATGATGTATAATATGAATATATATATATATATATATAGATATTTATATATATTCACATTATACATCAATATAATAAAATATAAATGAAGGTAATTGGGGTAAATAATGTAATGAAATGAAAAATGATTGTAAATGGAAATAATTATGAAGAAATGAAATTAAGAAAAAATAAGCAAACATTTAAAAATATTCAGAATTTTTCGATTAATCATACATAATTTTGAAAAATTAAAATAAAGTGAGAGAAAATTTTTTTTTTTCTATTTTCCATTCCTTAAAATTGAATTGAAAATTATACTATACACATGTATATATATATATATAAACATATATATATATATATATATGTTTATATATGTATGTATATATATGTATATATATATATACATGTATATATATGTATATATATTCATAAGATACAATAATATAATGAAATATAATTGAAGGTAATTGAGGTAAATAAAAAATATACATATATATATACACATGTATATTATAATTTTCAATTTAATTTCAAAAAATGGTAAACTTAGAAGAAAATAATTTTTCGCACATTATATCAATTTTTCATAATTATTTTTGATTATTAGATAAATCCTGAATATTTTTAATTATTCGATTATTTTTTCTTTCATTCAATTTTTTCATAATTTTTTCCACTTACAATCATTTTTTATTTTATTACATTGTCAACCTCAATTACCTTCATTTATATTTCATTATATTGATGTATATCATGAATATATATAAATATATATATATACATATACATGGATGTATATATATGTATGTATACATATATATATACATATCCATGAATATATATATATACATATGTTCATTATCATCTTCAATTTATTTTTGAAAAATCGGAAATTAAGAAAAAATAAATTTTCTCACATTATTTTGATTTTCCAAAATTATGTATAATTATTAGAGTGATCCTGAATATTTTTGATTATTCGCTTATTTTTTTTTTATTTCATTTTTTTATAATTATTG
>NW_025791623.1:22500-36907 GCF_021155785.1 Neodiprion fabricii
ATTTTATTATATTAATGTATATCATGAATATATATAAATATATATATATATACACATGTATATAATGATTTTCAATTTGATTTTAAAAAATGGAAAATTAAAAAAAAAATTTTCTTACATTATTTCAATTTTTCAAAATTATTTTCAATTATTGGATGAATCCTGAATATTTTTGATCATTTGTTTATTTTTTTTTTATTTCATTTTTTTATAATTTTTTCCATTCACAAACATTTTTTATTTCACTACATTAATAACCTCAATTACCTTCATTTATATTTCATTATATTAATGTATATTATAAATATATATAAATATATATATACATGCATCTATGGATATGAATTTATATATATATATATACATACATATGTATATGATATATATAAATATATATATATACACACATGTAAATTATAATTTTCAATTTGATTTAAGAAAATGGGAAATTAAAAAAAAAATTTTTTCTCACATTATTTCAATTCTTCAAAATGATTTTTAATTATTGGATAAATCCTGAATATTTTTGATTATTCAATAATTTTTTTTCCATTCAATTTTTTTATAATTTTTTTACAATCATTTTTTATTTCATTACATTATTTACCTCAATCACCTTTATTTATATTCCATTATAATAATGTATATTATGAATAAATATAAATATATATATAAATATACATATGTATATTCTAATTTTCAATGGAATTTTAAAAAATCTGAGTTTGAAAAAAAAAAAATTTTTCTCGCATTATTTCAATTTTTTGAAATTATGTATAATGATAAGAAAAATCCTGAATATTTTGAATTATTTGCTTATTTTCTCTTCATTCAATTTTTTGATAATCATCCCCATTCACAATCATGTTTTATTTTAGTACATTATTCACCTCAATTACCTTCATTTATATTTCATTATATTGATGTATAATATGAATATATATAAATATCTATATATATATATATATATATATTTATATATACATATATTTATATACATATATATATATATATATATATATATATATATATATTTATATATATATGTTTATATATCCATATGTGTATTAAAATTTTCAATTTAATTTTAAAAAATTGTGAATTGAAAAAAAAATAATTTTTTCGCTATATTTCAATTTTTCAAATTTATGTATAATTATTAGGAAAATACTGAATATTTTTAACTTATCGCTAATATTTTTTTGTTCAATTTTTTCATAATTTTTTCCATTCAGAATGATTTTTTATTTTATAACATTATTGACCTCAATAACCTTCATTTATATTCCATTATATTGATGTATAATATGAATATATATAAATGTTTATATATACATATACATGGATGTATATATATGTATGTATACATATATTTATACATATCCATAAATATATATATACATATGTTTATTATCATCTTCAATTTATTTCTAAAAAATCGGAAATTAAGAAAAAAAAAATTTTCTCACATTATTCCAATTATCCAAAATTATGTATAATTATTAGAGAAATCCTGAATATTTTTAATTATTCGCTAATTTTTTTTTTTATTTAATTTTTTTTCAATTATTGACATTCACAAACATTTTCTATTCCATCACATTATTTACCTCAATTACCTATATTTATATTTTATTATATTAATGTATAATATAAATATATATAAATATATATATTCATGTATATATATATATATATATATATATGTATACATTTATATATATATATATATGTAAATATATAAATATATATAATAAAATATAAATGATGTATAATATGAATATATATATATACATATTTATATATATGTATATATATATATATATATACACACATGTATATTATAATTTCCAATTTAATTTTAAAAAATGGTAAATATAAAAAAAAATTATTTTTCTCACATTATTTCAATTTTTCAAAATTATTTTCAATTATTAGATGAATCCTGAATATCTTTGATTATTCGATTATTTTTTTTTTCATCCAATTCTTTGATAATTTTTTCCATTTACAATCATTTTTTATTTTATTACATTATTGACCTCAATCACCTTCATTTGTATTTCATTATATTAATGTATATTATGAATATATATTAATATATATACATGTATATATAGATATATTTATATATATATACATATATATATATATGTATACATAAATATACATGTTTGTATATATATATATATATATATATATATATACGTATATATACATATGTATATTATAATTTTCAATTCAATTTGAGAGAATGGGAAATTGAGAAAAAAAATTTTTCGCACATTATTTCAATTTTTCGAAATTATTTTTGATTATTAGATAAATCCTGAATATTTTTGATTTTTTGATTATTTTTCCTTTCTTCAATTTTTTTATAATTTTTTCCATTTACAATCATTTTTTAAGGTATTACATTATTTACCTCAATTACCTTCATTTGTATTTCGTTATATTAATGTATATTATGAATATATATAAATGTATATATATGTACACATGTATATTATGATTTTCAATTTAATTTTAAACAATGGGAAATTGAAAAAATAAATTTTTCTCACATCATATCAATTTTTCAAAATTATTTCTAATTATTGGAGATATCCTGAATATTTTCAATTGTTTGCTTATGTTTTTTTCATTTCATTACATAATTAACCTCAATTACCTTCATTTATATTTTATTATATTAATGTATAGTATAAATATATATAAACATATATATTCATGTATATATATATATATGTATACATACACACATATATATATATATATATATATATATATATATATATATATAATAAAACATAAATGATGTATAACATGAATATATATATATACATATTTATATATAGATATATATATATATATATACATATATATATATATATACACATGTATATTATAATTTTCAATTTAACTTCAAAAAATGGTAAATTGAAAAAAAAATAATTTTTCTCACATTATTTTGATTTTTCAAAATTATCTTTAATTATTGGATAAATCCTGAATATTTTTAATTATGTGCTTATTTTTTTTTTATTCCATTTTATTATGATTATTGACATTCACAAACATTTTCCATTTCAAGACATCATTTACCTCAATTACCTTCATTTATATTTTATTATATTAATGTATAATATTAATATATATAAATATATATATTCATGTGTATATATATATACATGTATACATACATATATATATATATATTTATATATATATATATATATATATATATATATATATATATATATATATATATATATATATATATATATATATATATATATATGTATATATAAATATATATGTGTATATATATATATATATATACATATATATATATACATATATATATACATATGTATGTTATAATTCTCAATTCAATTTCAAGAAATGGTCAATTAAAAAAAAAATTTCTCTTACATTGTTTCAATCTTTCAAATTTATGTATTATTATTAGAAAAATCCTGAATATTTTTAACTTTTCGCTAATTTTTTTTATTCAATTTTTTCATAATTTTTTCCACTGAGGATCATGTTTCACTTTATAACATTATTTACCTCAATTACCTTCATTCATATTCCATTGAATTACTGTATAATAGGAATATATATGAATGTATATATATACATATACATGGATATACATATATGTATGTGTATATATATATATATGTCTATATATACATATATATATATATACATATGCATATTATCATCTTCAATTTAATTCTAGAAAATGGAAAATTAAAAAAAAAAAATTTTCTCCCACATTATTTCAATTTTTCAAAATTATGTATAATTAATAGAAAAATCCTAATTATTGTTAATTATTTGCTTATTTTTTCTTTATTTCATTTCTTTGTAATTATTTCCATTCAGAATCATTTTTCATTTCATTACATTATTTACCTCAATTACCTTCATTTATATTCTATTATATTGATGTATAATATGAATATATATAAATATCTATATATATATATATATATATATATATATACACACACATGTATATTATAATTTTCAATTTAATTTTAAAAAATGGTAAACTTAAAAGAAAATAATTTTTCGCACATTATTTCAATTTTTCATAATTATTTTTGATTATTGGATGAATCCTGAATATTTTTAATTATTCGATTATTTTTTCTTTCATTCAATTTTTTTATAATTTTTTCCACTCACAATCATTTTTTATTTTATTACATTGATTACCTCAATTACCTTCATTTATATTTCATTATATTAATGTATATCATGAATATATATAAATATATATATATACATACACATGGATGTATATATATGTATGTATACATATATATATACATATCCATAAATATATATATAAACATATGTTTATTATCATCTTCAATTTATTCCTAAAAAATCGGAAATTACGAAAAAAAAAATTTTCTCGCATTGTTCCAATTTTCCAAAATTATGTATGATTATTAGAGAAATCCTGAATATTTTTAATTATTCGCTTATTTTTTTTTTTATTTTATTTTTTTATAATTATTGACATTCACAAACATTTTCTATTCCATCACATTATTTACCTCAATTACCTATATCTATATTTTATTATATTAATGTATAATATAAATATATATAAATATATATATTCATGTATATATATATATATATATATATATATATATATATATATATATATATATATATATATGTATACATTTATAAATATATATATATATGTATATATATAAATATATATAATAAAATATAAATGATGTATAATATGAATATATATATATACATATTTATATATATGTATATATATATATATATACACACATGTATATTATAATTTTCAATTTAATTTTAAAAAATGGTAAATATAAAAAAAAATTATTTTTCTCACATTATTTCAATTTTTCAAAATTATTTTTGATTATTAGATAAATCCTGAATATCTTTAATTATTCGATTATTTTTTTTATTCGATTCTTTTATAATTTTTTCCATTCACAATCATTTTTCATTTTATTACATTATTTACCTCAATTACTTTCATTTATATTTCATTATATTAATGTATATCATGAATATATATAAATATATACATACATGTATATATAGATATATATATATATATATATATATACACATACATAAATATATATGTATACATAAATATACATGTATGTATATATATATATATATATATATATATATATATATATATATACATATATATACATATGTATATTATAATTTTCAATTCAATTTTAAAGAATGGGAAATTGAGAAAAAAAATTTTTCGCACATTATCTCAATTTTTCTTAATTATTTTTGATTATTAGATAAATCCTGAATATCTTTAATCATTCGATTTTTTTTTTTCCATTCAATTCTTTCATAATTTTCTCCATTTACAATGATTTTTCATTTTATTACATTATTTACCTCAATTACCTTCATTTATGATTTATTATATTAATGTATATTATGAATATATGTAAATATATGTATACATGTATATATGTATATATACATATATATATATATATACAGGGTGTCCCTAAATTGCCTTCCACGGACTAGCCAGCATAATACCTCGTTAAAATCCAACCGAGAATTTCTTTTCCGGAAGCTTGTCCGACGCATAGTTTTTGAATTATAAGCGATGGCGCTAGGCCAATCAAAGTGCACCATTTCATCTAGATTTGCCGCCACGGAAATTGATGTTTTTTTCGTCTGGGTGAATTATTATTATTCGCATACGGATTAAATATCGGCACCTGCCCTCTCTCGCTGCTGTTTCCCTTATTCTTAAGGATGCGCTTCTGTTTACACACACACAAGTGTGCGCCCATGGATGTGCGGCCGGCAGCGTGTGCCGCGGCAACAATACCGCGGTCAGCGCTCGAGAAGGGGTACAACAGCGAGAGAGGGGAGGTGCCGATATTTACTTCGTAACCGAATAATGATAATTCACCCAGACGAACAAAACAGCAATTTCCGTGGCGGCAAATCCAGATGAAATGGTGCACTCTGATTGGCCTAGCGCTATCGCTTATAATTCAAAAACTATGCGTCGGACGAGCTTCCGGAAAAGAAATTCTCGGTTGGATTTTAACAAGGTATCATGCTGGCTAGTCCGTGGGAGGCAATTTAGGGACGACCTGTATATATACGTACATATATATATATGTATACATGAATATATATGTATGTATATATATATATAAATATATATATATATACATATGTATATTATAATTTTCAATTCAATTTTGAAAAATGGTGAATTAAAAAAAAAAAAATTTTTCTCACATTATTTCAATTTTTCGAAATCATGTTCAATTATTAGATAAATACTGAATATTTTGAATTATTTGATCATTTTTTTTATTCAATTTTTTTATGATTTTTTCCAGTTACAATCATTTTTTATTCTATTACTTTATTTACCTCAATTACCTTCATTTATATTTTATTATATTAATGTATATCATGAATATATATAAATATATATATATATACACATGTATATTATGATTTTCAATTTGATTTTAAAAAATAGAAAATTAAAAAAAAAATTTTCTTACATTATTTCAATTTTTCAAAATTATTTTTAATTATTGGATGAATCCTGAATATTTTTGATTATTTGTTTATTTTTTTTTTATTACATTTTTTTATAATTTTTTCCATTCACAAACATTTTTTATTTCACTACATTATTAACCTCAATTACCTTCATTTATATTTCATTATATTAATGTATATTATAAATATATATAAATATATATATTCATGCATATATGGATATGAGTATATATATATATATTTACATACATATGTATATGATATATATAAATATATATATATAAATACACATGTAAATTATAATTTTCAATTTGATTTAAGAAAATGGGAAATTAAAAAAAAAAATTTTTCTCACATTATTTCAATACTTCAAAATGATTTCTAATTATTGGATAAATCCTGAATATTTTCGATTATTCAATTATTTTTTTTCCATTCAACTTTTTTATAATTTTTTTACAATCATTTTTTATTTTATTACATTATTTACCTCAATCACCTTTATTTATATTCCATTATAATGATGTATATTATGAATAAATATAAATATATATATATGTATACATATGTATATTCTAATTTTCAATGGAATTTTAGAAAATCAGAGTTTGAAAAAAAAAAAATTTTTCTCGCATTATTTCAATTTTTTGAGATTATGTATAATGATAAGAAAAATCCTGAATATTTTGAATTATTTGCTTATTTTTTCTTCATTTAATTTTTTCATAATCATCCCCATTTACAATCATGTTTTATTTTAGTACATTATTCACCTCAATTACCTTTATTTATATTTCATCATATTGATGTATAATATGAATATATATAAATATCTATATATATATATATATATATATATATATATATATATATATATATATATATTTATATATACATATATTTATATACATATATATATATATAGATATACATATATATATATATATATATATCCATATGTATATTATAATTTTCAATTTAATTTTAAAAAATGGTGAATTGAAAAAAAAATAATTTTTTTCACAATATTTCAATTTTTCAAATTCATGTATAAATATTAGGAAAATCCTGAATATTTTTAACTTTTCGCTAATTTTTTTTTGTTCAATTTTTTCATAATTTTTTCCATTTAGAATGATTTTTTATTTTATAACATTATTTACCTCAATAACCTCCATTTATATTCCATTATATTGATGTATGATATGAATATATATAAATGTTTATATATACATATACATGGATGTATATATATGTATGTATACATATATATATACATATCCATAAATATATATATATACATATGTTTATTATCATCTTCAATTTATTTCTAAAAAATCGGAAATTCAGAAAAAAAAAATTTTCTCACATTATTTCAATTTTCCAAAATTACGTATAATTATAAGAGAAATCCTGAATATTTTTAATTATTCGCTTATTTTTTTTTTTATTTTGTTTTCTTATAATTATTGACATTCACAAACATTTTCTATTTCATCACATTATTTACCTCAATTACCTTCATTTATATTTCATTATATTAATGTATAATATTAATATATATAAATATATATATTCATGTATATATATATATATATATATATATGTATACATTCATATATATATATATATATATATATATATATATATATATATATATATATATATATATATATATAATTAAATATAAATGATGTATAATATGAATATATATATATACATATTTATATATATGTATATATATATATATATATACACACATGTATATTATAATTTTCAATTTAATTTTGAAAAATGGTAAATAAAAAAAAAATTATTTTTCTCACATTATTTCAATTTTTCAAAATTATTTTTAATTATTAGATAAATCCTGAATATTTTTAATTATTCGATTACTTTTTCTTTCATTCAATTTTTTCATAATTTTTTCCACCTACAATCATTTTTTATTTTCATACATTATTTACCTCAATTACCTTCATTTATATTTCATTATATTAATGTATATCATGAATATATATAAATATATATATATACACATGTATATTATGATTTTCAATTTGATTTTAAAAAATGAAAAATTGAAAAAAAAAAATTTTGTTACATTATTTCAATTTTTCAAAATTATTTTTAATTATTGGATGAATCCTGAATATTTTTGATTATTTGTTTATTTTTTTTCATTTCATTTTTTCATAATTTTTTCTATTCACAAACATTATTCATTTCACTACATTATTAACCTCAATTACCTTCATTCATGTGTTATTATATTAATGTATAATATGGATATATATAGATATTTATACATGTGTATATATATATATATATATATAAATACATGCATATATATACATATATATATATATATATATATGTATATATACATATATATACATATATATATTATAATTTTCAATTTAATTTTAAAAAATGGAAATTTAGAAAAAAAAATTTTTCTCACATTATTTCAATTTTTCAAAATTATGTTTAGTTATTAGATAAATCCTGAATATTTTGAATTATTTGCTTTTTTTTTCATCATTTAATTTTTTTATAATCATTTCCATTCACAATCATGTTTCATTTGAGTACATTATTCACCTCAATTACCTTCATTTATATTTCATTATATTGATGTATAATATGTATATATATAAATATCTATATATATATATATATTTATATATACATATATTTATATACATGTATATATATATATATATATATATATATATATATATATATATATATATATATATATATAAAAATATATATATATCCATGTGTATATTATAATTTTCAATTCAATTTTAAAAAATGGTGAATTGAAAAAAAAATAATTTTCCTCACAATATTTCAATTTTTCAAATTTATGTATAATTATTAGAAAAATCCCGAATATTTTTAACTTTTCGCTGATTTTTATCTTTTCAATTTTTTCATAATTTTTTCCATTTAGAATATTTTTTATCTTATAACATTATTTACCTCAATTACCTCCATTTATATTCCATTATATTGATGTATAATATGAATATATATAAATGTATATATATACATATACATGGATATATATATATGTATGTATACATATATATATATATATATATATATCTATATATATATATATATTTATACGTTTGTTCATCATCATCTTCAATTTAATTCTAAAAAATCGGAAATTAAGAAAAAAATAATTTTCTCACATTATTTCAATTCTCCAAAATTATATATAATTATTAGAGAAATTCTAAATATTTTTAATTATTCGCTTATTTTTTTTTTTATTTCATTTTTTCATAATTATTGACATTCACAAACATTTTCTATTTCATCACATTATTTACCTCAATTACCTTCATTTATATTTTATTATATTAATGTATAATATGAATATATATAAATATATATATTCAGGTATATATATATATATATATATGTACACATACATATATATATATATATATATATATATATATATATATATATATATATATATATATATATATATACAGGGTGTCCCTAAATTGCCTCCCACGGACTAGCCAGCATAATACCTCGTTAAAATCCAACCGAGAATTTCTTTTCCGGAAGCTCGTCCGACGCATAGTTTTTGAATTATAAGCGATAGCGTTAGGCCAATCAGAGTGCACCATTTCATCTAGATTTGCCGCCACGGAAATTGCTGTTTTTTTCGTCTGGGTGAATTATTATTATTCGCATACGAATTAAATATCGGCACCTCCCCTCTCTCGCTGCTGTATCCCTTATTCTTGAGGATGCGCTTCTGTTTACACACACAAGTGTGCGCCCATGGATGTGCGGCCGGCAGCGTGTGCCGCGGCAACAATACCGAGGTCAGCGCTCGAGAAGGGGTACAACAGCGAGTGAGGGGAGGTGTCGATATTTACTTTGTAACCGAATAATAATAATTCACCCAGACGAACAAAACAGCAATTTCCGTGGCGGCAAATCCAGATGAAATGGCGCACTCTGATTGGCCTAGCGCTATCGCTTATAATTCAAAAACTATGCGTCGGACGAGCTTCCGGAAAAGAAATTCTTGGTTGGATTTTAACAAGGCATCATGCTGGCTAGTCCGTGGGAGGCAATTTAGGGACACCCTGTATATATACATACATATATATATATGTATACATGAATATATATGTATGTATATATATATATAAATATATATATATATACATATGTATATTATAATTTTTAATTTAATTTTGAAAAATGGTGAATCAAAAAAAAAAAAATTTTTCTCACATTATTTCAATTTTTCGAAATCATGTTCAATTATTAGATAAATACTGAATATTTTGAATTATTTGATTATTTTTTTTATTCAATTTTTTTATGATTCTTTCCAGTTACAATCATTTTTTATTCTATTACTTTATTTACCTCAATTACCTTCATTTATATTTTATTATATTATTGTATATCATGAATATATATAAATATAAATACATATACACATGTACATTATGATTTTCAAATTGATTTTAGAAAATGGAAAATTAAAAAAAAAATTTTCTTACATTATTTCAATTTTTCAAAATTATTTTTAATTATTGGATGAATCCTGAATATTTTTGATCATTTGTTTATTTTTTTTTTATTACATTTTTTCGAAATTTTTTCCATTCACAAACATTTTTTATTTCACTACATTATTAACCTCAATTACCTTCATTTATATTTCATTATATTAATGTATATTATGAATATATATAAATATATATATACCTGCATATATGGATATGAGTATATATATATATATATACATACATAAGTATATGATATATATGAATATATATATATATACACATGTAAATTATAATTTTCAATTTGATTTAAGAAAATGGGAAATTGAAAAAAAAAATTTTTCCCACATTATTTCAATACTTCAAAATGATTTCTAATTATTGGATAAATCCTGAATATTTTTGATTATTCAATTATTTTTTTTCCATTCAACTTTTTTATAATTTTTTTACAATCATTTTTTATTTTATTACATTATTTACCTTAATCACCTTTATTTATATTTCATTATATGATGTATATTATGAATAAATATAAATATAAATATATATATACATATGTATATTCTAATTTTCAATGGAATTTTAAAAAATCGGAGTGTGAAAAAAAAAAAATTTTTCTCATATTATTCCAATTTTTCAAAATTATGTGTAAGGATTAGAAAAATTCTGAATATTTTGAATTATTAGCTTATTTTTTCTTTATTTAATTTTTTCATAATCATTTATATTCACAATCATGTTTTATTTTAGTACATTATTTACCTCAATTACCTTCATTTATATTTCATTACAATGATGTATAATATGAATATATATATATATATATATATATATATATATATATATATATGTATCTTTATATACATATATTTATATACATATATATATACATATATATATATATATATATATATATATATATATACATATATATATATATCCATATGTATATTATAATTTTCTATTCAATTTTAAAAAATGGTGAATTGAGAAAAAAGTTAATTTTCTCACAATATATCGATTTTTCAAAATTACGTATAATTATTAGAAAAATTCTGAATATTTTTAACTTTTCGCTAATTTCCTTTATTCAATTTTTTCATAATTTTTTCCATTGAGAATAATTTTTTATTTTATAGCATTATTTACCTCAATTACCTCCATTTATATTCCATTATAATAATGTATAATATGAATATATATAAATGTATATATATACATATACATGGATATGTATTTATGTATGTATATATATGTATATATATATCTATATATATATATATCTATATACATATATATATATATACATATGTATATTATAATTTTCAATTTAATTTCAAAAAATGGAAAATTGAAACAAAAAATTTTTCTCACATTATTTCAATTTTTCAAAATTATTTTCAATCATTAGATAAATCCTGAATATTTATGATTGTTCGATTTTTTTTTTCTATTCGATTTTGATTAATTTTTTCCAGTTACAATCATTTTTTATTTCATTACTTTATCTACCTCTACTACCTCCATTTATATTCCATCATATTATTGTATATCATGAATATATATAAATATATATATACATGTATATATATATACATATATATACATACATATATATATATGTATACATAAATATATATGTATATGTATATATATGTATAATATGTATAATATGTATACATAAATATATATACACATATATATACATATGTATATTATAATTTTCAATTCAATTTTAAAAAATGGAAAATTGGAACAAAAAATTTTTCTCACATTATTTCAATTTTTCAAAATTATGTCTAGTTATTAGATAAATCCCGAATATTTTGAATTATTTGCTTTTTTTCTCATCATTCAATTTTTTTATAATCATTTCGCTTCACAATCATGTTTTATTCAAGTACATTATTCACCTCAATTACCTCCATTTATATTTCATTATATTGATGTATAATATGAATATATATAAATATCTATATATATATATATATATATTTATATACACATATATTCATATACATATATATATTTATATATATATATATATATATACATATACATATATCCATATGTATATTATGCTTTTCAATTCAATTTTAAAAAATGGTGAATTGATAAAAAAATAATTTTCCTCACAATATTTCAATTTTTCAAATTTACGTTTAATTATTAGAAAAATCCCGAATATCTTCATTTTTTCGCTGATTTTTTTCTATTCAATTTTTTCATAATTTCTTCCATTTAGAATGATTTTTTATTTTATAACATTATTTACCTCAATTACCTCCATTTATATTCCATTATATTGATGTATAATATGAATATATAAAAATGTACATATATACATATACATGGATATATATATATGTATGTATACATATATATATATATATATCTATATATATATATTCATACATATGTTTATCATTATCTTCAATTTAATTCTAAAGAATCGGAAATTGAGAAAAAAATAATTCTCTCACATTATTTAAATTCTCCAAAATTATATATAATTATTAGAGAAATCCTAAATATTTTTAATTATTCGCTTATTTTTTTTTTTATTTCATTTTTTCATAATTATTGACATTCACAAACGTTTTCTATTTCATCACATTATTTACCTCAATTACCTTCATTTATATTTTATTATATTAATGTATAATATAAATATATATAAATATATATATTCAGGTATATATATATATATATATGTATACATACATATATATATATATATATATATATATATATATATATATACACATGTATATTATGATTTTCAATTTAATTCCAAAAAATGGTAAATCAAAAATAAAATTATTTTCGATTATTAGATCAATCCTGAATATCTTTAATCATTCGATTATTTTTTCTTTATATAATTTTTCTATAATTTATCCATTTACAATTAATTTTTATTTTATTACATTATTTACCTCAATTACCTTCATTTATATTTCATTATATTAATGTATATTATGAATATATATGAAGATATATATATATATATATATATACATGTACATACATACATATATATACATATATATATGTATATATATATATTTATATAAATATATATATATATATATATACATATATATATATATATATATATATATATATATATATATATATATATATATATATATATATATATATATATATATATATATATATATATATATATATATATATATATTTATATAAATATATATATATGTATATATATATATATTTATATATATATA
>NW_025791625.1:2500-18439 GCF_021155785.1 Neodiprion fabricii
TTATTACATTATTTACCTCAATTACCGTCATTTATATTCTATTATATTGATGTATAATATAAATAAATATATATATATATGTATACATATATATCTATATATATATATATAATGTATACATATATATATATATATATATATATATATATATATATATATATATATATATATATATATATATATATATATGTATATATATATATATATACATATATATATATATGCATAAATATATATATATATATCTATATATATATATAAATGTGTATATTATAATTTTCAATTTACTTTCAAAACATGGTAAATTAAAAAAAAAAATTTTTTTTAAATCATTTCGATTTTTCAAAATTATGTATAATTATTAGGAAAATCCTAAATATTTTTGATTATTCGCAAATGTTTTTTTCATTTAATTTTTCTATAATTTTTTACATTGACAATCATTTTTCATTTTATTACATTATTCACCTCAATTACCGTCATTTGTATTCTATTATATTGATGTATAATATAAATATATATATATATATATATTTATATATATAAACATATATATATATATATATATATATATATACATATATATATATATATATATATATATATATATATATATATATATATATATATATACATATATATGCGTAAATATATTATATACATATATATGCATATATATATTATATACATATATGTCTATATATGTACATATAAATATATATATGTATATTATAACTTTCGATTTACTTCTAAAAAATGGGAAATTGAAGAAACAAAAAGTTTTTTTAAATTATTTTAATTTTTTGAAATTATGTATAATTATCAGGAAAATCCTTAATATTTTAATTATCCGCATATCTTTGATTTAATTTCATTTTTTCATAATTTTTTCTATTCACAATCATTTTTTATTTTATACATTATGTACCTCAATTACCGTTATTTATATTCTATTATATTGATGTATAATATAAATGAATATATATATATACATAAATATGCATAAATATATATATATATATATATATATATATATATATATATATATATATATATATATATATATATATATATATATATATATATATGTATATATGAATGTATATATGTATATTATAGTTTTCAATTTACATTTGATGAATGAGAAATTGTAAAAAAAAAAAATTTTTCTTACATTATTTCAATTTTTTAAAATTATGTATAATCATCAGGAAAATCCTGAATATTTTTAATCATTCGCAAATTTTTTTTTATTAACTAATTTACTTTCAAAAAATGGGAAATTGAAAGAAAAAAAAATTTTTTCAAATTATTCAAATTTTTTGAAATACTGTATAATTATTAGGAAAATCCTAAATATTTCTAATTATTCGCATATTTTTTTTTCATCCACTTTTTCCATAATTTTTTACATTGACAATCATTTTTTATTTTATTACATCATTTACTGCAATTACCGTCATTTGTATTCTATTATATTGATGTATAATATAAATAAATATATATATATATATATATATATATATATTCATATATGTTCGCGCCACTTCATTATTATTATATTAGTTTTGTAAATTTATCATAGCAAATACTATAGTGTCGTTATACTTGTATGTTGCCTCTATTTACCACGTATAAGGTGACTAAAGAGTCACAACAGTAGATTTACTTTCTTATTCCGCATGACGAGTAGTTCAACGTTATAGTAATTCAAATTACGTACTTATTGCCCACGTCAGAAATTCGTGAGCCGATACTCGAATCGGCAGTTACGTACGTTCGCTTGGCCGGTGAGGGCGCAGGGCAAGTTAGTTAGTCTCGAGCGCTCGAATAGGTAGGACGTGTTAGGTTTTCCTTAGACACGCGCGTCGATTATTTCGTCTCGCGTAGTTTTAGGATTTATCCGTTTAACACGGTCGGGGGAGACGTGGTTCACCCTCCGGTTGGGCCGGGGGTGTCGCGTCTCCCTGGGTGAGCGTCATTGCTTCAGCGTTGGTTCCCGAGACGTCGGGACCGCTGTTTGCACGGCATTGGGCCACCTTGACGCTCCCCACTCCCTGCTTCCACGAGTGCGTGGAAGTTGCAGAGCACGGTTTCTCATGGAGACTTAGATAAGTTGGCTTAAGATCATTGAATGATCATTCAATATGGTTGACAAGGAACGCACCAGCGGCTGTATTATCCTGTTTTATGATGATCTGATTGGCAGTTAATAAACACTGGTCTTGCTTCGGCTTTTCCCTCTGCATCGTGAGGGTTTTTATGCCGAAGCAAGCGTCTTGTCTTTCCCGCGAAATTGTGTTATTTATTTATTCACCCTCTCACTCACTCATCCCATCCCGATTGAAGTTAGAGAAGAACTCTGGTCAAACGACCAAAACAATATATATATACATATATGCATAAATATATATATATATATGTATATATATATATATATATATATATATATATATATATATATATATATATATATATATATATATATATGTACATATACATGTGTATATTATAATTCTCAATTTACTTTCAAAAAATGGGTGATTGAAAAAAATAATTTTTTCCAAATTATTTTAATTTTTTGATATAATGTATAATTATTAGGAAAATCCTGAATATTTTCAATTATTCGCATATTTTTTTTTTATTCAATTTTTTTATGATTTTTTACATTGACAATCATTTTTTATTTTATTACATTATTTACCTCAATCACCGTTCTTTATATTCTATTATATTGATGTATAATATAAATAGATATATATATATATAATAATAGATATATATATATATATATAATATATATATATATATATATATATATATATATATATATACACATATATGCATAAATATATATCGATATATATATTCATATTTATATATATACATGTGTATATTATAATTTTCAATTTACTTTTAAAAAATGGGTAATTGGAAGAAAAAAAATTTTTTTCAAATTATTTTACCTTTTTAAAATTATGTATAATTATTAGGAAAATCCTGAATATCTTTGATTTCTCGCAAATTTTTTTTTCATTCAATTTTTTTATAATTTTTTCCATTGACAATCATTTTTTATTTTATTACATTATTTACCTCAATGACCGTCATTTATATTCTATTATATTAATGTATAATGTGAATATATATATATATATATATATATATATATATATATATATATATATATATATATATATATATATGTATATACATATATAATATATATATTTATATATATATATACATATATATGCATAAATATATATGTATATATATATACATGTGTATATTATAATTTTCAATTTACTTCCAAAAAATGGGAAATTGAAAGAAAAAAAATTTTTTTCAAACTATTTTAATTTTTTAAAATTATCTATAATCATCAGGAAAATCCTGAATATTTTTAATTATTCGCATATCTTTGATTTAGTTTTATTTTTTTATAAATTTTTCCATTCACAATCATTTTTTATTTTATTACATTATTTACCTCAATGACCGTCATTTATATTTTATTATATCGATGTATATTATAAATGAATATATATATATATATATATATATATATATATATATGTATATATGAATGTATATATGTATATTATAATTTTCAATTTACATTCAAAGAATAAGAAATTGTAAAAAAAAAAAATTTTTCTTACATTATTCCAATTTTTTAAATTTATGTATAATCATTAGGAAAATCCTGAATATTTTTAATTATTCGCAAATTTTTTTTTCATTTACTTTTTTCATAATTTTTTACATTGACAATCATTTTTTATTTCATTACATTATTTACCGCAATTACCGTTATTTGTATTCTATTATATTGATGTATAATATAAATAAATATATATATATATATACATATATATCTATATATATATATATATATATATCTTGTAACGTGGCGTTTCAGAATCGCCCGTCACAAGGGCACACAACCGCTATTATTTTTAATTTACGCGTCCTCAGCAGGGTACTCCAAACGAACTCGATACAAAATAGGCAATATTTACTTTTAACTAATTCTTTTCTGTAAATTCTTTATTTCGCGCTTCGGCGCAAGCTAACAAGGTACCTGGACGACTACGATCCCGATCAACAAGGGACCACTATCTACCGTTTGCGGCTCTTGACGACTTCGCCTACTGACGGTCTCACCAGACTACACTGGCTACCTTGGTGCACCTTTATATACACCTGGGGTAGCAGCCATCCGAACCTTCCGTATCGCCTCGACTGCCGGTGAACAGGGAGATAAAAATCCTCCCGGCGGCCGGGGGCATCGTTCTTCAAAGAGGAACTAGCCGCCTCCCTATCGACGAGGACCGATTGTGTGGGTCGTGGTCCACGGTTTGGCCAACCGTCTGACTGCACGACCTCAGGTACAGGCAGCTAGCTACTGCCTGTACAACAGCCGGTGGAGGTGAACAATGAGGCGTCACTCTCCACCCGCTAACTTTGACCGAGAGGCACCCTCTGTATGCCTCTGTCGAAGAAG
Organism: Neodiprion fabricii; assembly: GCF_021155785.1. NCBI lineage: Eukaryota > Metazoa > Arthropoda > Insecta > Hymenoptera > Diprionidae > Neodiprion > Neodiprion fabricii. Next base: position 7,014 of record NW_025791625.1, read on the forward strand.
TCCCCGAGGATAGGCAGCCTGGACTGCAAACTGGAGCGACTATGAAATCGTACGAGTTGGTGTCAACGACGAAATCGCGAGCAGCACATTGCACAACATCTAGCGGTAATTTTTGGAAAACGTACGACCACGCAGTAACCGATATTCGCCACAGGGGGATGGCCTATTTGCGGTGGGGGTCAAGCGACCAATCAAAGTAGAAGAATCACCTCACGACAACCGCGAGATCGGCGAGCTGAACTACGACCTGCTATTCTACGCTCGACCTGTTGAGGAACAGCTTCGTTTCCGATTCTTCTCCCGACCATTACTACCGTTTTAAGCTACCGTTCTACCGTCTATCCTACCGCTACCTTTATCTTTTTAAATTCTTTTCCTTCTCTTTTCCTTTCCTTCCCAGTTTTGTTATTTTATAGTATAATTTAAATTAGAGTCAGTTTGTGTGCCTGAGATCGACCGTTAAGGTAAGGCTTTTGCCTTTGAATTGTACTGTTACGAAGTTGCTCACAATCTCCATTCTTTCTCGTAATATTTATCGATTTTGCGTGAATCATGGTCCACGGTTAAAGTTGCTGTAAGCCGCCGTGTGGCTGCATGATTCCGGTCATTAATATTATATTAATTGTTTCTTGATTGCATCGTGTGATGCCATTTTGTGTGAATCATGGTCCACGACTTCCGTGTGACTGCATGATTTCAGTAACTCATTATTTTCGTATCTGAGCGACCTCGTAACTGCCAAATAATTATCTCTTATATCTATGACTTCTCTAATTATTTGTGAATCTCTATTATTTTGCTTCCGTACTTTCTATCGTATTTTGAGCCCTATTGGCTTCGTATTTTATTCCATATTCTTCTTGTAATAGTAGTGTGCTTTATATTTTATTTTCGTTATTGCTTATTATATTTTTATTTATTTTTGTGCCTATTGTATCGTAAATCGAGTTCCTTGGAGTACAAGCGAGCGTAGAATCACCCTTATAGATTACCGCATTTTTCCTTATTATTATTGACAATTTTATGCTATCTCTGCCTGTTATTTATTTGCCTGTATTTTGTTAAATTAAGTTCTGTGACTTATTCTTTTGTATTGCGGTGTATTTTTGTATATTTCTCTATTTGGTAAATTCTCCGAAATTCTCTCACTCTCATAACTTTGTATTTTGGTATTCTCTCAAAAGTTATATTTAGGAATTCACTATTTAATTCCTCAATTATGTAATGATTGTAAATTATCGAATCTACCGTATGAATAACTCTACCGAAGGCTACCGAGTCGATCGTTTGCCAACTTAGTGAATTGTTACTAACTATCAATCTCTCATCTTGGTTATAATTTAGGGTAAATTTGTCGTACCTCTACCGAACTACCGTTTCGTTGTTTTCTACCGATCGCAGTAAAATTCTCTCGTTCTAATTAACAGAATAATAATTTTCGTAGTGTCATTTGCAACTTGGGTGAGATCACGTCGCCCAGTGACGTGTAGCTCTAAGTCAACTCTTGCATTATATCTCTCGGCCTACGTCTATTTTTCTCTGTTAACTACCGTCTCTCGTGTTACAGCTACCGTTTACTGCTTTTCTACCGATATTTTTATAAACAACGATTACCTGTTTTATTTACTACCGCTACCGATAACATCTCACTTATGTAACCTTCTCGAGAATACATGATCGACTGACTTATTCATTTTCCTTTTGACTGGAGTTTATTCTTTATTTGGTTATCTTCTTTAATTCTGGAATTACTGCTAGCTGCCTTGACCTCCGCCACTCTACCGGGATGTACGCGATCGTACCTGTGCCTAGCCAGCCATACAACGGGTTCTCTACTTATCCCTTTTGTACTATCTTGTGTTAATTTTATTGATTTATATTATTATTTGAGAATCGACGCTAATGCGTCTGGCGCCCAACTTGATTATTTTGTTGTGTTTTAATATTGCGGATGAGTAGAGAATCGCGCCAAAGTGTCAACGGTGAGTCCTCGTCCGAAAATAACAAAATCTAGCGTTACAAATTAGCGCTCGACGAGGGGCAGAAAAGACTTAACGTTACAATCTATATATATATATACATATATATGCATCTATATATTGTAACCAGATATTTTTATATACTTGAGGGTAAGAACGATATAACGATAATTGGTTACCCTACGGCGCAGTCGCTAACCTAAATAATTAGATAGAGAGAGATACTAAGGGAGAAAGATGCGATTGTTGGGCGCCAGACGCACATGCGTCAAAAATAGATAATTAGAGAAAAAGACAAAGGTAAAGGTAAAGGTAATAGATAAAGGTAAGGTCAGGTTCTACGACGGTTTTGCACAGTTCGCTCAGAGAGACAAGATAATGGTAGAGGGGCGGAGTCGAATCCAATAGATAAAATAAGAAACAGGTGAAGCAGGAATAATATCAAATATATTAAACAAGAAGCGATAAGTTTACTGACAAGCAAGTAGCGGAAGAGTTTGCTATACAAGTACGATATATGCGATAATTAACAATAGTTACAGCCAGAGAAAGGTTAAGCGAGAGAGTTAACAATTAACGGAACGTTTTCCGAATAAGCGGGAAATATGCGTAAGCTCGCGATATTAAAGGTAATGAGTAACACGGTTTTAAGATAGATAGGTAGAACAGAAAAGATATACTGTACCTAAATTAAGCGGTAAGCGAATAAATCATAAAATGTGAGAAGCGATTATAACACAGGCGAGATACAACAATTGAAATAGTTATCACATTACCATAATGATCAGAAATAGGCAGACAAGGAATTATGAACTACAAGGTAAATTCAAGCGATAGGTCAAATAGAAAATTATCATGAAGTATAGAGAATAAAAGATAATACGTAGTCTCTGGTTTGCGGTAAGTGCGAGAGAAAGAAAGATAATAATCGGTACGATAAAAGGTAATTCAAGATAAGGCAAACAATATTCAAGGTAATTAATATGCAACGTACGGCAGACCCAATAGACTACGGACAACTACGATCAGCGATATAAGCGAATAAAATAGTTAAAAAGATGTTATGCGATATGGCACAATACTCCAATGTCAAATAAACGACGAACGGGACCGCGCAGCGATATAAGATCGCTTCCGCGGTACTCTCACTAAGATGCGATAATCAACGATAATAGATAAAGAGACAGATAGAAACTAATCAGAGAAAATATAACAAAATAGTAATGCTCAGTAGCTAAGATAAAAAATTGATCCTTCGACGGAACGCGTTGCTAGACAGCGATATTAGACATTCAAATATTCTAAAAGAGAAAGATAATAAGATAAAGCGATAGTCACTACAATGCGTAAGTAATAGTCAACCAGTCGCGAAGTTACTTGCAATAAGACAGAGAAAGGGACAAGATAAGAGATAATAAGGTACGAGCCCAGGTGGCTCAAGCAGACCAACTGCAAGGTAAAGAGAAAAGATACGAGCCCAATTGGCTCAAGCAGACCAACTGCAAGGTAAAGAGAGAAAGAGATAAAGGTAAAGGTACGATATATTGCAAGTAATCTCGTGGCTTCACAAAATAGAAAAGGAACCTCACTTACGTAGAAGAAGATATAGTAGATACTACAGAATGCGGTACACTAGCGAGAAACTAAATACAATGATAGCAAGAAACTCTATTACAGATATCGAGAACACGTCTTTCTTAATTGACAACTGAACGTAGAGTAATGAGATGGGCGATGATCCTGATTTTCATCGAACTGGTGTCACGTGATTCTTTCCAAAATTTGCGGTATCTTAATTGGACCAGCTGGTCTCGTGGCCTGGTCCAAGGATAGGCGGCGATAATCCCTCGCCGTTTGATGTTCTTTTCCCTCGACCACGGGTATCGAGGTATCAGGACGTCGGAAGGTGGTTAGAGATGTTTTCCTGCAGCTATGCGGTATCGTTGGTGAGAAGGGGGGTGGGGTCGTACTGCTCAGGTATTGCGATATTGAGGTGTGCGGCAATGTTACGTCACCGGTCTCCTGGACGTGCGACCGACTGTAACTCACTCCTTGCTTTACTGGTACTCCCCGTTGTAGCTATTTCGTCGGCGCTGCATCCCGGCCCTCGCTCATGTGAGCCCTCATGCCGGAACGATCTGGTGGTGATGGCCCTCAACCCGGATCCCCACACTAAATCCACCAGATCCAAGTGGTCAGCATATCATTAGCCTATTCCACGCCGCAGTCCTTCGATAAGACGGTTCGTTAAGAGAAAACCGTCTTCTATTGGATAGTCAACGACTTAGTAGATGTTAGGGTCGGTTCAGCTCCAGGCTGATAAGTATCGTCGACGGGAGGCTTCGTTGTGTTTTTGACGCACAGCCCTGTACGCCGCATGACGATGCATCCGAGCGGTAGAAGCATTCGTTCGTGGTTCGGCTCCTGGCCGATAAGTCTCAAATAGTTGGAGGTGCTGTTGTGCATCACGCACGACCCTTTTCGACAACTAGATAGGCATCCATCGGGAGTGGTTTCAGCGGTATTCGTTCGTCTGTAGTCGGTGGTGTTGATGTTGAGCTGGTACGTGACCCCTGTCAGGCAATGTCCTGGTATCTTGACGTGAAGGTCTCGCGGATGGTTCTCGAGGAGCATTACAGAATTGTAAAATAGCATACAAATAGCTTAGTAAAGGGAAATCAACTGAAAGATAATTAGTCGTTCATTTTTGGAGTATTGGCCTCAGACGTGCTTTCGTTATTTTTAGCGATATTTGTACCTAGTGGAATGCGATAATTAAATAAAGTGACGGGGTACGAAATACAACGTCACAATATATATATATATATATATATATATATACACATATATATGCATGAATATATTATATGCATATATATATATATGTACATATATTTGTACATGTAAATGTATATATGTATATTATAATTTTCAATTCACTTTTAACAAATGGGAAATTGTGAAAAAAAAAATTTTTCTTACAATATTTCAATTTTTGAAAATTATGTATAATTATTAGGAAAATCCTGAATATCTTCAATTATTCGCAAATTTTTTTTTTATTTGATTTTTTCATGATTTTTTACTTTGACAATCATTTTCGTCTTATTACATTATTTACCTCAATTACCGTCATTTATATTCTATTATATTAATGTATGATATGAATATATATATATATATATATATATATATATATATATATATATATATATATATATGTATACATATATGTATATACATATATAATATATATATTCATATATATATACATGTGTATATTGTCATTTTCAATTTACTTTTAGAAAATGGGAAATTAAAAAAAAAAAAATTTTTCAAATTATCCTAATTTTTTGAAATAATGTATAATTATTAGGAAAATCCTGAATATTTTCAATTATTCGCATATTTCTTATTTCATTTCATTTTTTTATAATTTTTTGCATTCACAATCATTTTTCATTTTATTACATCATTTACCTCAATTACCGTCATTTATATTCCATTATATTAGTGTATAACATAAATATATGTATATATATATATGTATGCATATATATCTATATATATATATATATATATATATAGATATATATATTCATATATATATGTATATATATATATATGTGTATATATATATATAAACATCCATATATATATATATGTATGTATACATAAGTATATTATGATTTTCAATTTACTTTTAAGAAATGGGAAATTGGAAAAAAAAATTATTCTTACATCATTTCAATTTTTCAAAATCATGTATAATTATTAGGAAAATCCTGAATATTTTTAATGATTCGCTTATTTTCTATTCTATTCCATTTTTTTTATAATTTTTTCCATTTACAATCATTTTTTATTTCATTACATTATTTACCTTAATTACCGTCATTTATATTCCATTATATTGATGTATAATATAAATGAATATTTATATATACATACATGAATATGCATGAATATATTATATACATTTATATATATATATATGTACATATATATGCTTGAATATATATATATATATATATATATATATATATATATATATATATATATATATATATATATATATATATATATATATATGTATATATATATATACATGTGTATATTATAATTTTTAATTTACTTTTAAAATATGGGAAATTGAAAAAAAAAAAATTTTTTCCAAATTATTTCAATTCTTCGAAATAATGTATAATTATTAGAAAAATCCTGAATATTTTTAATTATTCGCATATTTTTTTTTTATTAAATTTTTATATGATTTTTTACATCGACAATCATTTTTCATTTCATTACTTTATTCACCTCAACTAGCGTCATTTACATTCCATCATATTAATGAATAATATGAATATATATGTATATATATACATATATATATGCACGAATATATTATATACATGTATATATATATGTACATATAAATGTGTCTATGTATATTATAATTTTCAATTTACTCTTGAAAAATGGGAAATTGTGAAAAAAAAAAATATTTCTTACATTATCTCAATTTCTTAAAATTATGAATAATTATTAGGAAAATCCTGGATATTTTGAATTATTCGCAAATTTTTTTTTTATTCAATTTTTCCATGATTTTTTACATTGACAATCATTTTTCATTTTATTACATTATTTACCTCAATTACCGTCATTTATATTCTATTATATAAATGTATAATATGAATATATATATATATATATATATATATATATATATATGTGCATATCATAATTTTCAATTTACTTTTAAATTATGGGAAATTGAAAGGAAAAAAATTTTTTTCAAATTATTTTATTTTGTGAAATTATGTATAATTATTACGAAAATCCAGAATATTTTTAATTATTCGCAGATTTTTTTATTTAAATATATCATAATTTTTCACATTGACAATCATTTTTGATTTTATTACATTATTTACCTCAATTACCGTCATTTATATTCTATTGTATTAATGTATGATATAAGTATATATATATATATATATATATATAAATATGTATATATATATATATACATATTTATGCACATATATGTTTATATATATATATATATATACATGTGTATATTATAATTTTCAATTCACTTTTAAATATTGGGAGATTGGAAGAAAAAAAATTTTTTCAAAATGTTTTGATTTTCTGAAATTATGTATAATTATTAGGAAAATCCTCAATATTTTCAATTATTCGCTAATTTTTTTTTATTCAATTTTTTTATAATTTTTCACATTAACTATCATTTTTTATTTTATTACATTATTGACCTCAATTACCGTCATTGATATTCTATTATGCTATTGTATAATATAAATAAATATATATATATACATATATATCTATATATACATATAATATATATGTATATATATGTATATATATATATATATATATATATATATATATATATATATATATATATATATATATATATATACACATATATATATATACATGTGTATGTTATAATTTTCAATTCACTTTTAAAAAATGAGAAATTAAAAAAAAAAAAATTTTTTTCAAACTATTTTAATTTTTTAGTTATTATCCATAATTATTAGGCAAATTCTAAATATTCTAAATTATTCGCAAATTTTTTCTTCCTAATTTTATCATAATTTTCAACATTGACAATCATTTTTCATTTTATTACATTATTTACCTCAATTACCGTCATTTATATTTTATGATATTAATGAATATTATGAATATATACGTATATATATATATATATATATGTGTATACATACATAATATATATATATATATATATATATATATATATATATATATATATATATTTATATATATATATATATATATATATATATATATATACATACATATGCATAAATATATTATATACATATATATACATATATGTACATATAAATATGTATTTATGTATATTATAACTTTCGATTTACTTTCAAAAAATGGGAAATTAAAGAAATAAGAAGTTTTTTCAAATTATTTTAATCTTTTGAAATTATGTATAATCATCAGGAAAATCCTGAATATTTTTAATGATTCGCATATCTTTGATTTAATTTCATTGTTTCATAATTTTTCCCATTCACAATCATTTTTTATTTTATTACATTATTTACCTCAATTACCGTCATTTATATTCTATTATATTGATGTATAATATGAATGAATATATATATATATATATATACATAAATGTGCATAAATATATATGTATATATATATATGTATATACACATATATATGCATGAATATATTTATATATATATATATATATATATATATATATATATATATATATATATATATATATATATATATATATATATATATATATATATATATATATATATATATATGTGTATATATATATATAAACATCCATATATATATATATATGTATGTATACATAAGTATATTATGATTTTCAATTTACTTTTAAGAAATGGGAAATTGGAAAAGAAAAATTATTCTTACATCTTTTCAATTTTTCAAAATCATGTATAATTATTAGGAAAATCCTGAATATTTTTAATGATTCGCCTATTTTCTATTTCATTTCATTTTTTTTATAATTTTTTCCATTCACAATCATTTTTTATTTTATTACATTATTTACCTTAATTACCGTCATTTATATTCTATATTATTGATGTATAATATAGATGAATATATATATATATACATACATAAATATGCATGAATATATTATATACATATATATATATATGTACATGTATATGCTTGAATATATATATATATATATATATATATATTTATATATATATATATATATATATATATATATATATATATATATATATATATATATATATATATATACATATATATTGTGACGTGGATTTTTCTGCACCTCGGTTACTCGGAGCAAATAACCGGGAACTTACCGCGTGCACAATAATTTGGCGTCCACGATGTACCCTGGATCTAAAACAATATCGCAAAGTTTTTGTTGGGCGCCTGGCGTGATTAACACGCCTCGAAATCAGTAATACGCTATTCCTCGGGCATATGCTCGATAGCTCAGTACCGCGGAGAGGGGAGGGGTAATTTTTGGAGAGAGAGAGAGACACTCGAAATACACACGCTATTTAACAAAAGTAAAAGAAAATCTTATATTTCATAATAGCGGTGATACAAAGCAAAAGAAAAAAAATATAATTCAAAAATCGCTCATCGCGAGTCTAAAACTAAATAGAAAATTACACGTAACCTACTCTATTTCTTACTCTAATGAGCTCGCGGCTCCCTAACTAAAACGTCACTCGACGATCACAAACATCCTCATACGCAATTCTCAAAACGTCACTCGACGATCGCAACATCCTCATGCGCAATTCTCAAAACGTCACTCGACGATCGCAACATCCTCATGCGCAATTCTCAAAACGTCACTCGACGATCGCAACATCCTCATACGCAATTCTCAATTCGCAAATTCGCCATTTGTTCTCCATGGCGATGATTGCTCGAAACGAAACTAAAACTAATTATTCAACGGTGCGCCGTCAGGTCTCGCAAACTAAAACACCATGCTCAAACTTCTCGTCTCAACTGCTGCGCAACGCAACGGCAATTTCGACTATACATCGCCTAGCCTCGACTAAACACTATCTTAACTAGACGTAAACTTAACTAGACGCAAACACCACTACATTTAACTTCAACTAAACACAAGCTCAAAGTAACTCAACTAAACCTACATTATCTTAACTAACGGGTACGGAACTCAATGCAGGCGCAACTAAACGTAACCTAAACTATACGCAATCGCAACGCATCCGAACGTAATTCTTTTCCAAATACTCCAAAACGTTACCCGCTAATCCGAGCACTCCAATTCGGTGCTTCCCGACCTACTCGAGAGGTGACACAAAAAGAAAACGATAACGCGGCTCGACCCGATACAGCGAAATTCGGCTATACTTGATTTCACTAACGAGAAAGATTCAACTAAAACCCGTGACGCTACTCAACTTTTTCAGAAACTCAAAATTTACTTTACTCTAACTCGCGGACTCAGGCTACGGTCATCAAGCAAGAGAATCGGCAAAAGAATTTCGAGTACTTTTCTATAACGCAAATCCACAACGGCTATCCGTTACTCGGCAAGCCTTTTCACAATTATGCTCGAAATTCAATCGCGGAGATAGAAGCAGCGCTTACCTTCTACATCCTTGCAACCCCCTTTCCATTCCCTTCGCGATTTTTGGGCGACTCCATTGCTTCGCGGAACTCCCCCAAAACGCGACTACTAATCACGACCGCCAGAACTAGAGTGGTTTCAAAAACCTACCACCTGCCGCAACACGGATCTCGATACGCCATCCCACACGTGACGTCATACCCCCAAGAATACGCAATAATCGATCCGTCATCGATTTTGTCGATTGCGCAACTCGACGCGCACCTTCGATAGCATCGCTGCGCAGAACTTAAAGCTAGCTCGCAATCTCGTCCTCCGCGCAGCTCCATGACGTCTTGGCGGTGAGCGTGTTGCTCCCTCGTCGCTAGTCGGTCCGTCGCAAGTTCGCCGGTCAATTGTTGGCGGGGTGAAGGGGAAGAGGCTGCGGCTCGCCGGCCGCCAGCGGGAATCGCGTCCACCTTGGATTCCCGCGATGCGGGGATCTGCGTCGGCTCCCCCTCCGCAGCCTCGACATCCTTCCTTCGCAATTGTTGCTAGTCCGCCATTTCGCAATTTCTTCGAATTTGGTGTCGATTTCTTGCCTGATGCCGGTGTAGCTCGAAAAATAAAAAAAACAAAAAAAACTGAAATATCTTACGCTGGTCGCTAAAGTGTCCCCTCTCGTAGTTTCGGATGCGTGACTCTAGTCCTGGCGCTCTTTTTCAAAAACTTCGCGACTCAATTGTGAAAATTCCTAAATTTTGGTTCCGCCCAGGGTTCAAAGAGCCCCTTGTAACGGGCATCAAAAATGCCACGTTACAACTCTCCCCCCCCTAGACGGAACGTGGGGTGTCAGAGCGCCAGCGCTGCATCCCGCGAGCCGAACTCCGCGAGGTGACCGCAAGCTTAAGATAACCACACGCCAATGCGCAGTATTCATTGATCAACAAATACAAACATCAAAAAAAAATGCATCGATAACCGTATCCAAGAGACCTCTGTCTTGGTCACATCAGATGACCGAGCCTCCGGGTTTTCGCCACTACCGCCACTGCCTCCCTTCCCAATAGCAATTTTGCCACGGTGAGTGCTCGGACTCGCAATCGTATTTGAAATTATTGAGCACCACTTGCCACTGGGACTCACCCCTCGCACCCGCTTGTATTGGTATCATAACCGCGACCAACGAAGTCCAATAAACAAACCTTGACCGTGGAATCAAAACAAAAAGAGAAAAAGAAAAAGAAAAAAGAAAAGAAAAAAAAATTGTACACGACATCGCTCAAGATGTTGTC